>NC_057797.1:337570470-337657789 GCF_018294505.1 Triticum aestivum
AGAGTATTACCGGTCTTCAAGACTTTCGCTTCAAAAAATTGGCGCAAAAGGGCACTCCGCGACCTCGTCGAAGTCTGTCAAGTCGCAACAATAAATCCTTAGAACGACATGGACATAACTTTCAATGCCAATGACGAACCAAAAACCCAGTCAGTCCGGGCACCAGCCGCCTTGGTCCTCAATCCAATTGTGGACGGCTTCCGACTCACCAAGGTGCTCATGGACGGTGGCAGCGGATTAAACCTCGTCTATGAGGATTCACTCAGAAAAATGGAAATAGACAGGAGCCGTATCGAGCAAAGTAGCACGACCTTCCGAGGAATTATTCCTAGTCGGGAGGCACGATGCGCGGGAAAAATCACACTTAACGTGGTATTCGGCACGCCGGAGAACTATCGGTCCGAAAAGATAACCATCCAAGTGGCCCCTTTCAATAGTGGATACCACGCCCTGTTGGGGCGAGATGCATTCACACGCTTTCAAGCCATACCTCATTACGGGTATATGAAGCTCAAAATGCCCGGTCCCAATGGTATTATCACTCTCGCTAGTGATCCGGATATAGCCCTCCGCACCGAAAACAAAATAGCCTCCCTGGCCCTTGAGGCACTCTCTGAGGCCCTTGCAGCTGAAGAGTTAATTGCGCTACGCTCAACGGTGGATAGGGACGACGTAATCCTCGACAAGCGCTCCAAATCCACCTCCTTCAAACTAGCAGATGAAATAGTCAAATTTCAAGTACACCCGACGGACCCAAAGAAGACAGCCTCCATCGGTGCACAGCTGGACCCGATGGTGGACGTCGCACTACAAGCGTCCTACGCGATAACTGGGACATATTCGCCTGACACCCTTCCGATATGCCAGGAATCCCATGCAGGTTGGCTGAGCATAGCCTCAATATATTGAAGGGATACTACCCAGTTAAGTAAACACTGCGGCGCTTTTCCGAACCCAAACGAAAAGCTATGGGGGAGGAGCTAGCCAAGCTAATTGAGGCCGGATTCATCAGAGAAATAAAACATCTAGACTGGCTAGCAAACCTGGTGATGTTGCCAAAGAAGGATAAATCCTGGCGCTTGTGCGTCGATTTCAAAGACCTCAACAAAGCTTGCCCTAAGGATCCATTCCCCCTCCCCCGCATTGATCAAATTATTGATGCCACTGCAGGACACAACTCACTGTGTTTCCTCAACGCGTACTCCAGATACCATCAAATTAAAATGAAGGAATCCAACCAAGCTGCAATGGCATTTATTATCCCATACGGGCCTTTCTGCTTCAACAATATGCCCTTTGGGCTCAAAAACGCCGGCGCCACCTACCAACGCATGATTCAAACATGCCTGGAGAAACAAATCGGCAAGACAGTTGAAGCATATGTGGACGATGTCGTCATCAAGACTAAGCGCGTCGAGTCATTGATAGATTACGTACGTCTCACATTCGACAATCTCTGGACATATGACATTAAGCTCAATCCGAAAAAATGTGTTTACGGCGTCCCCTCTGAAAAACTACAAGGCTTCATTGTTTCCAGTAGAGGAATCGAGGCAAATCCAGCCAAAATCTGACCTTTATCACAATTGGCTACACCAACAGACCTTAAACAGGTCCAAAAACTAGCTGGATGTGTGGCAGCTTTAAGCCGCTTTATCTCCAGACAAGGAGAACAAGCATTGCCACTTTATCGACTTCTCCGACGCACCGATCACTTCGAGTGGACAGATGCAGCAACGGCCGGATTGGAAGAAATAAAGGCTCTTTTAGCAAGCAACCCAATCCTAGCCGTGCCAAGTGTCAGCGAACCAATGTTATTATACATATGTGCAACACACCAGGTGGTGAGCGCAGTACTCGTCGTCGAATGAGAGGAGGATGGGCACAAATTCCCACTGCAGAAGCCGGTATACTACGTATCCACTGTCCTAACTCCATGCAAATCCGGGGACCCTCATTATCAAAAGATAGCATACGCGGTCTTCATGGCATCCCAGAAGCTACAACACTATTTCCAAGAGTGCTCGATCACGGTGGTTTCCGAAGTTCCACTGACCGACATAATAAACAATCACGACACCACGGGCCAGATTGTCAAGTGGGCCATTGAGCTTCTCCCATTCGATATAACATATAAGCCATGCCGGGCCATCAAATCCCAAGTACTGGCAGATTTCGTCGCCGAATGGACAGAAGCCGAACTCCCTAAAGAGTACGGCACATATTCCAACTAGGTCATGCACTTTGATGGTTCCAAAATGCTGGCGGGCTTAGGGGCGGGCATTGTCTTAACATCCCCCACTGGAGATATAGTTCAGTACGTACTCCAAATATTATACACAGACTCCAACAATGCAGCCGAATACAAGGCCTTATTGCATGGTCTTCGGATGGCTGTCTCCATGGGCATACAACGCCTGGAAGTGTGTGGGGACTCGAACCTCGCGATATCTGAAATAAATGGAGATTTCGATGCCAAGGATCCGAAGATGGCGGCCTACCGTAACGCCGTTCTCAAAATGTCGGCTCGGTTCGAGGGGCTCGAGTTTCACCATGTGGCTCGAGAAAGTAATCAAGCGGTGGATGTCCTTGCTCGCATCGGCACCAAGCGCGACCTTGTCCCACCTAACATCTTTTTGGAAAGGCTTTTCAAGCCATCCGTGGCGTGGCAAGGGGAGAGCGGCAATGTCAGTCCAGATCCGACCATAACCCTAGACTCTGAACATACCGATATCATCGGAGGCTCAGCCACCAAAATAAAACCATCGGCCCATCTTATCATGGCAGTCATTGCCCCATGGACCGAACCCTTCTTGGCCTACCTCAATAGGCTAGAGCTCCCTGAGGATCAGAATGAGGCTCGCTGCATTGTTCGGTGTTCGAAAGCCTATAAGGTCCACGAAGGAGAACTCTACAAGAAAAGCGCTATCGGAGTACTTCAAAGATGTATCTACGAGGAAGAGGGCGGTAGCTCCTGGCTGAAATTCATGCCGGTCCCGGTGGTCACCACGCTGCAGCTCGGGCCCTTGTAATCAAGGCCTTCCGTACAGGTTTCTACTGGCAGACGGCCCGAGCAGATGCACAGGACCTTGTCCAACATTGCGTCGGATGCCAGCTTTTCGCCAACCAAAGCCATATGCCACCCACTGCTCTACAAACAATCCCTATCACTTGGCCTTTCGCGGTCTGGGGGCTTGACATGGCTGGACTGTCACATCCTAGCTAGTCATGCATTAGAGTGTTGCATCATGTCTACCTTTCATCAGAAACTTGAATTGGGGAAGACAGAACCCCCAGCCCCCCCTCTGGAATCAACTAAGGTTTACTAAAAATATTTTCAATGAACCTGAAGTGCCCTTCTAAAAAGTTCACTCTCTTTGTCTTGGGTTAGAACCTCTGGCAAAATTGGTGCACGATTTTCTAGGTCAACAAAAGGTCATTGAATTAAATCATATGTAATTTGCATTTGGGCATTTGAATGCTAGTAAATATTTTAGATGCTCAAATAATTCTGAAGATAAGTGCGGGCTGTTCGAAATATTCTAAACAGAGCCTCTGATTATTTTCAGGATTTTTAGAAGTGTCTAGCTATTTTTAATTAAGCCACAAACCTACAGAAAAATAGAAAACATAAATTAAAAGAGAGGGAGAGAACTTACCTGGCCGCAGCCCATCAGCCGGCCCACCTAGCGGCCCAGCGCTGTGCTGGCCCATGCAAGCCAGCTGCTTCGTCCCCGCCAGGCAGGCAGAAGCTGACGCCAGCGAGCGCGAGCTCGCCACGGTGCCAGCAGCTGCCGCTTCACGCGCCTAGACACTGGATAGGCTCCACGTCGCCGCCCCGACCCCGTGGACACCTCACTCGCCCCCTGCCTCTCTCCCTCGCTCTCCCGCACCATGGCCGACGCACCTGCCGCCGCACCGCCGCCGTAGTCGCGCCCTCCGTCGTCCCCGCGCTGAGCCACCGTGTCCAGAAGCTCCGCCGCCCTCCCCTCCTTTGAGCAAGCCGAGCCCCGAGCGCTCGCTTGCCCCGCAGCCTCTGTAACAACCTCGTCCGACTCCACCATTGCCGGAGATCCCCTTCGACGTCGCCACCGCACCAGCTCGTCCCCGACCGCGCTGTCCATTCCTACGTGACCGTCGTGAGCTCAGCTACCTCCCCATCCACTCTGTTTGCCTTCTCGTGCACCGTAGCAACTGCACGAAGCTTCACCGCACGTGCCACCGCCGAGCTTGTCGCCGACGTGTCTCCGGCCAACCACCGACCACACCATCGTGTCCAACACACTCACAGCATCCCCAGGAGCCCAACGCACCTCACCACGCGCCTCGTCGTGCCCTGTAGCCTCGGGCTCATCTTCACCCGACTCCGGCGACCGCCAAGGTCGTCGCCAGCGACGTTTCCAGTCACCCCGAGCTCAACCACCACCACCAAACACTGCGGCTTGCTCCCAGCTACGCGTAGATGCCCTCCACTGCTCATTTGGTCGCCGGAATGCACTAAGTGATGCATAGCAACGAGCGGGAGAGTGTGTCCATGTACCCTCGTAGACTGAAAGTGGAAGCGTTTAGTAACGCGGTTGATGTAGTCGAACTTCTTCGTGATCCAACCGATCCAAGTACCGAACGCATGGAACCCCCGCAATCTGCACATATTCAGCTCGGTGACGTCCCTCGTACTCTTGATCCAGCTAAGGCCGAGGGAGAGTTTCGTTGGCACGACGGCGTGATGACAGTGATGATGAAGTTACCGACGCAGGGCTTCGCCTAAGCACTACAATGATATGACCGAGGTGGAAATCTGTGGAGGGGGGCACCGCACACGGCTAAGACAACTGTCAACTTGTGTGTCTATGGGGTGCCCGTGTAACATCCCAATTTTCAGTTAGGATGTAATACATAGGTCATCATATGCATATCATGTTTTTTTTTGCAATTTGGGTGTGATCCTAGAAATCTTAAGCAACTCGAGGACCCAAGGAGAGAGTTGGAGGTTTCACAAATTTTCATATTTGAATTTTTTCAAATTTGAAAAGAGGATCCAATTTGATTTTTAATATTTTTTCTCTCCAATTATTTCCAATATTAAAAATAAAAGAGTGAAGATAATATGACATCTTCAAAATAGAGGAATATTGGAGGAGAAATTTTAAAATCAAATTTATATCTTATTTGGATTTTATTTGAATTAGAAAAATATGCATATTTGAAAATTGCATTTTTAGGCCAGAAAAATGTTCACTTGGTTCTAAATATTAGGCTTAGACGGTCAAAATTGTTTCTGGCATTTTTAGAATTTTTTCATATTTTATTAGGATTTTCTTCGAGCGAATTTCATTTAAAAAACTTCGCGCTCGACTGGGCCGAAGGCCCAGCCGAACAGGCCAGCCCGCGTCGCCCACCGCCTTCCTCTCGCGCGAGGAGCCCGAGCCGCCGCCACCGTCCGAGTCCGGCCGGGGCACGACTCCCGAGCTGACCCGATGCCCCCTTTCCCAAGCATCGCCCCCCTCGGCCTTTCAAAGGGAGCCACCGCCGCCCCTCCTCCTCACCCCAAGCCGCCGCAGCCGCTGCCGCGCCGCTGCAAGCCGCCACCCGCTGCCACACCGCCTTGCCTCCGCACTTCGCCATCACGCCTGCGCCACCGCACCACCACCCCGCCGCTGCGAGCCGCTGCTGCCGCCGTTGTCGTCTCACCGGAATCGCCGAACCCATCGCCGTCATTGACCGGTATAAAACCATCCCGGTTTGCCGGTTTTTTCCGGTTCCCTCGGTTTTCTCCCGGTTTATTTTTAGGGTTAGGGGTTTCTCTCGGTTTTGTCTGATATGTTCTAATTAGCGAACGCTCTCTGTTTAGTTCGTTTTAATGAATGAATTCGTTCGTTTAGTTCAGTTAGCGAAGGTTCGTTCGTTAGGGTTTTCTTTTATTTTATTTTCGGCCAGGGACCTATCCGCGATTACTTTTCTCATAGATTAGTCTCTGATCTTCAAACCCTCGCAATTTTTTGCTCGCTTGTCCAAATCCAGTGAAACCAATGCCAAAATCTTCGTCTTGTTCCCCTATTTCCAGATAACCAACTTGAACATGATTTGATAATTTAAAATTTGGTTTCAAGCATATTTGAATTTGAAATTCTTTTGATCGTAGTTTGAGTTTCATAGCTCCGATTCGATTGATTCTTTTTGCAAATCGAAGCTCTTCAGTTGAACTTTCAATTTGGATCTCTTCATTTGAGGTTTACCCTTGAGTCCTATGCTTGAGTGCTTATTTATGTTATTGTTTGTTCGCGATAGAGTTTCCGAAGTGTGAAGCGTGCTACTACGAGTCACTAGGGTCTTCAGATCGTCAGCAAGGCAAGTAACACTTTGATCATACCCTTATTACCCAGTTTCTATGCATTAGTTTCTATACTCAAACACTGCATGGTTAGGACTTGAATACTTGTAGGTATTGGGAAGCAGTTGATGAGGTAGAACTTATTGTCTTCATTTCAAACCCTGGGAGTTACTTCTACGTTTTGCTTATACTGCTATGCTATGCTCGTAGACGTGGTTTGGGTTTGAGTGATCCATCACATATGTGAGAGTTTTAATTAATGGTTAAACTTAAGGTGGCTACTTTAATACACATCTAGGTGTATTGGTTGAGGCACCCTGGAGCACCCAGTGGTTGTGTGGGCACCTGGAGCAATCCAGTGTTGTCCTGGGATATCCCAGAGTACCCGTGTGATCATCCTACGGTTTGCCACCCTGTCTCAAAGGGATCATAAGATTATTCATGCTAGAAACTTCTGTGTGCAGCCACAAGCCATTATGGGCTCTGGCATAGTTGACTATGTTGCATGACCTCATTCAGTGGTAGGCTAGCAGATGTAGGGGATGTAGGTGGTACTGTCTACCCAGAGTAAAGAGTTAATGCTTCTGAAAGACTGTGTCTCGGTCATCCGTTTCTCAAACACCATGTAGTGCGAGAAATCCAACGAAGGAGATCAACTCTTGTCAGAAAAAGTGCGCAAACATCTTGAGTATCTGGTGCTTGAATTATTGTTTTGATCTCATCACTCTAAATTAACTTGTTGGGTTATTAATATTGTTTAATTGTGATTGATTTCGAGGTACTTAAATTATTGATTTGATCTCATCACTCTACTTAATTAATTTGTTTGGTTGATGATTTATTAATTTGGGATTGACTTGGAGGAACCTTCTCAATGTTTTCAACAAACCTTGTAGTTAAATAAAATCTATTCCTTTGTTGTATGGAAAAACTAGCTTTCTACAAAAATAACCATAGAGCCTCCACCAGCCAAATATGCATATAGTTATAGCTGTTACATGTTCATTGCTCTATAGTGTTATTTTGCCAACATATTCCATGTGCTAACCTACACAGGCTGCAACGTATTATGTTGCAAAGTTTTCAGACGAAGAGTAAGGTGCGCTAGGTCATTGTCGTGCACTCAGCTATGCCGTTGGAGTTGATGGACTCATTTACCTTCGAAGCTTCCGTAGTTATCTTATTTAGTTGGCCTTCAGCCATATTATTGTAATAAGTTCTCTTTTGAGACATTCGATGTAATAAGTGTGTGATTGAACTCTGTTATAAATCCTCGAGTACTGTGTGTGTCAGCCTTATCAATCTAGGGATGACACTTATACATAGAGATTTGATCGTTTGAGGTCGGATCACTATAAGATGGTATCAGAGCACTCGCTGACTGTAGGACGCGACCACTAAGATAAGCCACAGGACCCTCTTGTTTACTCATTTCTGACTCTTATCCACTTTCTACTCTATAGATGGCGGACCCAAGGAACAAGTTTGCTCAACCGGATGAAAACACCCCTTTTGGACGACACCTGAAGGAAGCCACTAAGTACCTGAGCATCGGAATACCAAGCTTCACGGGGACCTACACCGCCACTCTACCGGAAGAAGAGCGCTGGACGATTCAGGTACATGTACCAGGAAGGACATTCACACCAGTTACGGAGCCCATAGAGTTTTCCTTTGACGCACCAACCTGGAGCCTAGGAAAGAGCATGGCAGCTCACATCGCCATGGGACACATCGGAGAATTTTACCACAAGGATCTTAAGGACACCATCTACCAGATATGTGGACGCCGAGATGAGCAATGGGAGATGATCTGCACCAGGAGAGACAAGTCCATTGCAGCTTACATCAAGGAGTTGAACCAACACATTCATCGTTAGGAGAACCAGATGTGCGCCAACATGATAGACAAGAAGAAGGTGATGACCCGGAACATGGAGCTGGAAGAGGAACTCAAGTCTACACGCGATGGATATGAAGAGGAGATAGTGGTACTACTTGAGAAGAATGAAGACCTAAAGAAGAAGTTAGGAGTATTCCTGGGAGACCTCGCGCTAGGAGAGGACAACCATCCCAAAGACTACATCATCATCGACGACACCGACTCCGACCCCGACAGTGATGATGACTATGAAGACGAAGCTGGAGCAGATATCATGGAGTCTTCCTTCGATCAAAATTTATAGTCGACCACCATATTATTAGTAGTATTTCCCCCATGTATATAGTAGTAGTCTGAGTATTTTGTAATGGTAGTTAGATCGATTGTATTCCCTTGTTTGAATTGAGTGGTGTGATATGAATGTGTTTGTCTCATGTGCATTCATATGGGTAGTGATTTTCTCTTTAGACCTCACTCTATTCTAATCTCTCCCCTCTAAACCCATTAGATGCCTTCGAGACGTGACCCCGGATTTGTCTTCCCAGCGGAGCTCACTCAGTTGATAAAATAGCAGAATGCCTTGATGAAGTTGCTAGTCCAGAACCAAGGCAACAACAACAACAACAACAACAACAACAACAACAACAACAACAACAACAACAACAACAACAACAATAACAACCCACCGCCACCACCTCCAGTAGACAACTTTGCCCGTTTTCTATGGTCGAATCCGCTGGTGTTTTCCAGTAGCACCGAGCTGATTGTTGCTGATGACTGGCTCCGCAGGATTGGAAGGGAGCTAACCACCGCAGGTTGCACAGATGCTGAGAAGGTGTGCTTTGCTGCACATCAATTGGATGGACCCGTAGCCTCATGGTGGGAAAATTTACACTGCCACTTTCCCCGTAGCCAATGTCACATGGGATCAGTTTGAGCAAGCTTTCCGTACAACCCATGTCTCAACCGGGGCAATGAGTATGAAGAAGCGTGAGTTTCACAACTTAGATGATGTGGCCACAAATATCGCGAAGCAGGAGAAGTTTATGGAAGGGCTGAATGATGAGCTGAGTATGCAGTTTATGGTGGCAACATTCAATAACTACCAGGATTTGGTAGACAGGGCCCTTATGATTGAAGGCAAGCAGCAACGGATAGAGAGTCGCAAAAGAAAGTATGGACAGGGGAAGTACAGCTCAGGAGCTCAGCAGAAGCCTGGTTTTACCCTGAACTCGGGAGGACACACCCATAACCATGGAGGCCATACTCATAATGGAGGGAGTTTGCATAACCACAATGGCCCTAAGAATGGGAATGGGAATGGAGGAAACAACGGATAGAACCGTTCCAACCCAGCAACACCCGCCAGGAAGGATCTAAGTCACATTACTTTTTTCAAGTGCGGGAAGATTGGACAGTACGCCACTGAATGCCCTGAAGCAAAGAATGGAAATGGCAATGGAAGCTTAGGGAAGAAGCCAAACCCTTTCACCAGAGGTCAGGTGAACCACATCAACATGGAGGAGGTTGAAGAAGAGCCTGACGCAGTGATCGGTAAGTTTTTGATTAAGTCATTTACCGCTCTCGTTCTTTTTGACACTGGTGCATCGCATTCATACATATCAAGGGGATTTGTGGACAAGTTTAAGTTACCAACCCTAGCCCTTAGGTCACCCATGTTAGTAAGCTCGCCAGGAGTAGAGTACATGGCTAGCCGATGGTGTGATCGGTTACCCCTAACCATTGGTAGCCACATTTTCCCCTCAGACCTAGTGATTTTGGAGTCACAAGGATTGGATATAATACTAGGCATGGATTGGTTATCAAAGTACAGAGGAAACATCAAGTATGTGTCCAGGCATGCGACAAGGAGGACCCAAGCGAATTCTCTCTCGGGGGTTGTTCAGGAAGAAGTGCATGCTATGAAGTATTACCCAGAGGTATTTCCAAAGGAATTACCAGGCATGCCGCCAGATCGAGACATAGAATTTTTGATAGAGCTGTTGCTAGGCACCAGACCAATATCGAAGAGACCATATCGGATGCCCGCAAATGATCTGGAGGAAATTAAGAAGCGGATTAAGGAGTTACTGTAGAAAGGTTATATCCGACCAAGTTCATCACCGTGGGGAGCCCTAGTGCTCTTAGTTGAGAACAAGGATGGATCTCTGAGAATGGTTGTTGATTATCGGGCTTTGAACGAAGTTACGATCAAGAACAAGTACCCACCACCGATGATCAATGATCTGTTTGACCAGTTGCAAGGAGCTAAAGTATTCTCCAAGATCGATCTTCGATCAGGATACCACGAGTTGAAGATCCAAGAACAGGACATACCTAAGACAACTTTTACCACAAGGTACGGGCTATATGAGTACACGGTCATGTCTTTTGGATTGACTAATGCCCCTGCCTATTTTATGAATATGATGAACAAGGTGTTCATGGAGTTTTTGGACAAGTTTGTTGTGGTGTTCATTGATGATATTTTGGTGTACTCTAAGAATGAAGAGGAACACAAGGAACACTTGCGCTTAGCTCTCGAGAAGCTCAGGGAACATCAACTATATGCCAAGTTCAGCAAGTGTGAGTTTTGGTTGAAGGAAGTTGGATTTCGTGGACATGTTATATCAGGAGAAGGTATAGCCGTAGACCCTACCAAGGTTTAGTCTATCATTGAGTGGTTGGCACCCACCTCAGTTGTAGAGATCCACAGTTTTCTAGGACTCGCAGGATATTATAGGAGGTGCATTGAGAATTTCTCCAAGATTGCGAAACCCATGACAGAGTTGTTGAAGAAGGATAACAAGTTCAAATGGACCGAGGATTGTGAAGCCAGTTTTTAGGAGTTGAAAAAACGTTTGGTAACAGTCCCAGTGCTGATTCTTCCGAATTTACGCAAGGATTTCCAAGTTTCTTGCGACGCTTCTCTCTTGGGACATGGAGGTGTACTTATGCAATACGGAAGAGTTGTTTCATATGCCTCACAGCAGCTTCGACCTCATGAGTTGAACTACGCCACACATGACTTGAAGTTAGCAGCCGTAGTGCATGCGCTCAAGACCTGGAGACATTTTCTTATTGGCAACCGATGTGATGTGTACATGGACCAAAAGAGTTTGAAGTACATTTTCACGTAGACGGAGTTGAATCTCAGGCAGAGGAGATGGTTGGTGCTCATAAAGGATTATGATATGAAGTTGCATTATCATCTAGCAAAGGCCAATGTCGTAGCAGACGCTTTGAGCCGAAAGAGTTATGCCAATACCCTCGTAAGCAGAGGATTACCGCAGGAGTTAGTCGATGATCTTAAGGAACTTCGTTTGGAGATAGTTCCAAGAGGTTTTATTGCAACAATGGAGGTTCGGTCTACGTTATTTGGAAAGATTCAAGAAGCTCAGAAGGATGATAAGGAAATTGCTGAGATAAAGGAGAAAATGAGCAAAGGACAAGCCAAGGGTTTTCGTGAGGATGAGCACGAAACCTTATGGTTTGAGGATCGTGTTTATGTGCCTAATAATGCAGAGATCAGGAAGTTAATACTTCAGGAAGCCCATGACTCACCATACTCAATTTACCCCAGAAACACCAAGATGTATTTGGATTTGAAGGAACGTTTCTGGTGGACAGGGATGAAGAAGGATATTGCCGAGTATGTAGCAGTATGCGATGTATGTCAGAGAGTGAAGGCAGAACATCAAAAGCCATCCGGATTACTACAACCTATGCCAATACTAGAATGGAAGTGGGACAAGCTTGGCATGGATTTCATCACCGGATTACCCAGGACACGATCGGGATATGATTCAATCTGGGTAGTAGTTGATCGCTTGACCAAGGTAGCTCACTTTATCCCGATAAAAACCACATATACAAGCGCGAAGTTGGGCAAGATATATATGACCAGGATCATATGTCTGCATGGAGCTCCGAGGACCATCGTATCAGATAGAGGGATACAGTTTACCTCGAAGTTTTGGAATCAGCTGCACCAGACATTGGGTAATAGGCTAGAGTTCAGTATAGCCTTTCATCCACAAACAGATGGACATACCAAGAGAGTCAATCAGATTCTGGAGGACATGTTGAGAGCTTGTGCGCTAGATTGTGGATCTAATTGGGATGACAATTTGCCTTACACAGAGTTCTCCTACAACAACAGTTATCAGGCTAGTTTGAAGATGGTACCTTTTGAAGCCTTGTATGGAAGGAGGTGCAGGACACCGTTAATGTGGGATGAAGTCGGAGACTGTCAGTTGTTTGGACCAGATTTAATCAGGGAATCCAAAGAGGAGGTTAAGTTGATTCGAGATAGGCTGGAGGTAGCTCAGACCAGGAAAAAGAGTTATGTAGATACAAAATGCAAGGAGGTAGTCTATGAAATTGGAGATCGAGCATATCTTCGTGTATCACCACTCCAACGATTTACACGATTTGGAGTTAAGGGAAAGTTAGCCTCGAGATTTGTAGGACCATACCGAGTTCTGGAACGTATGGGAGAGGTGGCCTACAAGTAGGAATTACCAGAAGGATTGTCAGGAGTTCACGATGTGTTTCATGTTTCCCAGTTGAAGAAGTGCCATGCTGAGATGGCCGATATTCCTCTAAGAGATACAGTGCCCCTGGAAGCAATTCAGTTGGAGAGTGATCTAACCTACGAGGAGAAACCCGTCAAGATTCTCGAGTTTGCCTGTCGAGTTACACGCAGCAAGGTTATCAAGTTTTGCAAAGTTCAGTGGAGCCACCATACCGAGGATGAAGCCACCTAGGAGCGAGAAGAAGACCTACAGAAAGACCACCCACACCTATTTTCTAGCCAACCCAAATCTCGAGGGAGAGATTCATCTTAAGGGGGTAGATTTGTAACATCCCAATTTTTAATTAGGATGTTATACATAGGTCATTGTATGCATATCGTGTTTTATTTGCAATTTGGGTGTGATCCTAGAAATCTTAAGCAACTCAAGGACCCAAGGAGAGAGTTGGAGGTGTCACAAATTTTCATATATGAATTTTTCCAAATTTGAAACGAGGATCCAATTTTATTTTTAATATATTTTTTCTCCAATTATTTTGAATATTAAAAATAAAAGAGTGAAGATAATATGACTTCTTCAAAAGAGAGGAACATTGGAGGAGAAATTTTAAAATCAAATTTATATCTTATTTGGATTTTATTTGCTATTTATTTGAATTAGAAAATATGCATTTTTGAAAATTGCATTTTTAGGCCAGAAAAATGATCACTTTGTTCTAAATGTTAGGTTTACATGGCGAAAATTGTTTCTGGCATTTTTAGAATTTTTTTTATATTTTGTTAGGATTTTCCTTGGGTGAATTTTATTTCAAAAAACTTCCCGCCCGACTGGGCCGAAGGCCCAGCCGAGCAGGCCAGCCCGTGTCGCCCACTGCCTTCCTCCCGCGCGAGGGGCCCGAGCCGCCGCCGCCATCCGAGTCCGGCCGGGGCACGACTCCTAAGCCGACCCGGCGCCCCCTTCCGCAAGCATTGGCGCCCCCCTCGGCCTTTAAAAGGGAGCCGCCACCGCCCCTCCTCCTCACCCCAAGCCGCCGCAGCCGCCGCCTCCTCGCCGCTGCCGCGCCGCTGCCGCCGCTGCCATGCCGCCTTGCCGCCGCACTTCACCGCCGCGCGCCGCCGCGCCCGCGCCACATCATCGCCACCCCGCCGCCACGAGCCGCCGCTGCCATCTCGCCGGAGTCATCGGACCCGTCGCCGTCGTTAACCAGTATAAAACCATCCCAGTTCGCCGGTTCTTTTCAGTTTTTTTTCGGTTCCCTCGGTTTTCTCCCGGTTTATTTTTAGGGTTAGGGGTTTTTCTTGGGTTTTCTGATCTGTTCTAATTAGCGAACGCTCTCTATTTAGTTCGTTTTAATGAATGAATTCATTCGTTTAGTTCAGTTAGCGAACATTCATTAGTTAGGGTTTTTATTTTATTTTATTTTCAGCCAGGGACCTATCTGCGATTACTTTTCTCATAGATTAGTCCCTGATCTTCAAACCATCGCAACTTTTTGCTTGCTTGTCCAAATCTAGTGAAGCCAACGCCAAAATCTTCGTCTTGTTCCCCTCTTTCCAGATAACCAACTTGAACATGATTTTGATAATTAAAAATTTGGTTTCAAGAAGATTTGAATTTGAATTTCTTTTGACTGTAGTGTGAGTTTCGTAGCTCCGATTCGATTGATTCTTTTTGGAAATCGAGGATCTTCAGTTGAACTTTTAATTTGGATCTCTTCATTTGAGTTTTACCCTTGCGTCCTATGCTTGAGTGGTTATGTATGTTATTGTTTGTTGACGATAGAGTTTCTGGAGTGTGAAGCGTGCTACTATGAGTCACTAGGGTTTTCAGATCATTAGCAAGGCAAGTAACACTTTGATCATACCCTTATTAGCCAGTTTTTATGCATTAGTTTCTATCCTCAAACACTGCATGGTTAGGACTTGAATACTTGTGGGTATTGGGAAGTATTTGATGAGGTAGAACCTATTGTCTTTATTTCAAACCCTCGGAGTTACTTCTACGTTATGCTTATACTACTATGCTATGCTCGTAGACGTGGTTTGGGTTTGAGTGATCCATGACAGATGTGAGAGTTTTAATTAATGGTTAAACTTAAGGTGGCTACTTTAATTCACATTTGGGTGGACTGGTTGAGGCACCCTGTAGCACCCAGTGTTTGTTTGGGCACCTGGAGCAATCCAGTGTTGTCCTGGGATATCTCGGAGTACCCGTGTGATCATCCGTATGCAGCAACAAGCCATTATGGGCTCTGGCATAGTTGACTATGTTGCATGACCTCTTTCAGTGGTAGGCTAGCAGATGTAGGGGATGTAGGTGGTACTGTCTACCCAGAGTAAAGAGTTAATGCTTCTGAAAGGCTGTGTCTCGGTCATCTGTTTCTCAAACACCATGTAGTGCGAGAAATCCAACGGAGGAGATCGAGTCTTGTGTGGAATAGTTCCCAAACCTCCACAAAGTGTATAAACTAATCATGGTTAGTCGTGTCCCCAGTTATGGACATCTTGAGTATCCGGTAATTGAATTATTGATTTGATCTCATCACTCTACTTAATTAATTTGTTGGGTTGGTGATTTATTAATTTGGGATTGAGTTGGAGGAACCTTCTCAATGTTTTCAACAAACCTTGTAGTTAAATAAAATCTATTCCTTTGTTGTAGGGAAAAACTAGCTTTCTTTACAAATAACCATAGAGCCTCCACCAGCTAAATATGCATATAGTTATAGCTGCTACATGTTCATTGCTCTATAGTGTTATTTTGCTAGCAATTCCATGTGCTGACCTACACAGACTGCAACGTATTATGCTGCAGAGTTTTCAGACGAAGAGTAAGGTGTGCTAGGTCATTGTCGTGCACTCAACTATGCCATTGGAGTTGATGGACTCATTTACCTTTAAAGCTTCCGCAGTTATCTTATTTAGTTGGCCTTCAGCCATATTATTGTAATAAGTTCTCTTTTGAGACATTCGATGTAATAAGTGTGTGATTGAAATCTGCTATAAATCATCAAGTACTGTGTGTGTCAGCATTACCGATCCAGGGATGACACTTATACACAGAGATTTGATCGTTTGAGATCGAATCGCTATAGCCCCCCTCCCCCGTATATAAAGGAGGGGAGGGTCGGCCCTCTCTATGGCGCGCCCCCTCCCCCGCAACTAACTCATTAGTTACATTGCTTGCAAGGCTTATAGTGGTGTGCATTACCGAGAGCGCCCAGAGATACCTCTCCGACAATCGGAGTGACAAATCCTAATCTCGATCTATCCCAACTCAACAAACACTATCGGAGACACCTGTAGAGCATCTTTGTAATCACCCAGTTATGTTGTGACGTTTGATAGCACACTAAGTGTTCCTCCGGTATTCCGGAGTTGCATAATCTCATAATCATAGGAACATGTATAAGCTATGAAGAAAGCAATAGCAATAAACTAAACGATCATAGTGCTAAGCTAACAGATGGGTCAAGTGAATCACATCATTCTCTAATGATGTGATCCCATTCATCAAATGACAACTCTTGTCCATGGCTAGGAAACTTAACCATCTTTGATTAACGAGCTAGTCAAGTAGAGGCATACTAGTGACACTCTGTTTGTCTATGTATTCACACATGTACTAAGTTTCCAGCTAATAAAATTCTATCATGAATAATAAACATTTATCATGATATAAGGCAATATAAATAACAACTTTATTACTGCCTCTGGGGCATATTTCCTTCAGTCTCCCACTTGCACTAGAGTCAATAATCAAGATTACATTGTAATGATTCTAACACCCATGGAGTCTTGGTGCTGATCATGTTTTGCTCGTGAGAGAGGCTTAGTCAACGGGTCTGCAACATTGAGATCCGTATGTGTCTTACAAATTTCTATGTCTCCCTCCTTGACTTGACCGCGGATGGAATTGAAGCGTCTCTTGATGTGCTTGGTTCTCTTGTGAAATCTGGATTCCTTTGCCAAGGCAATTGCACCAGTATTGTCACAAAAGACTTTCATTGGACCCGATGCACTAGGTATGACACCTAGATCGGAAATGAACTACTTCATCCAGACTCCTTCATTTGCTGCTTCCGAAGCAGCTATGTACTCCGCTTCACAAGTAGATCCCGCCATGATGCTCTGCTTGGAACTCCACCAACCGACAACTCCACCATTCAATAAAAACACGTATTCAGTTTGTGACATAGACTCATCTGGATCAGTGTCAAAGCTTGCATCGACGTAACCGTTTAGGACGAGCTCTTTGTCACCTCCATAAACGAGAAACGTATCCTTTGTCCTTTTCAGGTATTTCAGGATGTTCTTGATCGTTGTCTAGTGATCTACTCCTGGATTACTTTGGTACCTCCCTGCTAAACTAATAGCAAGGCACACAACAGGTCTGGTACACGGCATTGCATACATGATAGAACCGATGGCTGAAGCATAGGGAATGACTTTCGTTTTCTCTCTATCTTCTGCAGTGGTCGGGCATTGAGTCTGACTCAACTTCACACCTTGTAACACAGGCAAGAACCCTTTCTTTCCTTGATCCATTTTGAACTTCTTCAAAACTTTATCAAGGTATGTGCTTTGTGAAAGTCCAATTAAGCGTCTTGATCTATCTTTATAGATCTTGATGCCTAATATATAAGCAGCTTCATCGAGGTCTTTCATTGAAAAATTCTTATTCAAGTATCCTTTTATGCTATTCAGAAATTCAATATCATTTCCGATCAACAATATGTCATCCATATATAATATCAGAAATGCTATAGAGTTCCCACTATCAAAAGTCTGTATAAAACCATATGCTTTTATCACACTATCAAAGTGTATATTCCAACTCCGAGAGGCTTGCACCAGTCCATGAATGTATCGCTGGAGCTTGCACATTTTGTTAGCACCTTTTGGATCGACAAAACCTTCCAGTTGTGTCAGATACAACTCTTCTTTAAGATATCCATTATGGAATGCAGTTTTGACATCCAGTTGCCAAATTTCATAATCATAAAATGCGGCAATTGCCAACATGATTCAGATGGACTTAAGCATCACTACGGGTGAGAAGGTCTCATCATAGGCAACTCCTTGAACTTGTCGAAAACCTTTCACAACAAGTCAAGCTTTGTAGACAATAATATTACCCTTAGCGTCAGTCATCTTCTTGAAGATCCATTTATTCTCTATGGCTTGCCGATCAACAAGCAAGTCAACCAAAGTCCACACTTTGTTCACATAAATGGATCCCATCTCAGATTTCATGGCCTCAAGCCATTTTGCAGAATCTGGGATCATCATTGCATCCTCATAGTTCGTAGGTTCGTCATGGTCAAGTAACATGACTTCTAGAACAGGATTACCGTACCACTCTGGTGCGGATCTTACTCTCGTTGAGCTACAAGGTTCGGTAGTAACTTGATTAGAAGTTTCATGATCATCATCATTAGCTTCCTCACTTACTGGTGTAGGAATCACTGGAACTGATTTCTATGATAAACTACTTTCCAATAAGGGAGCAGGTACAGTTACCTCATCAAGTTCTACTTTCCTCCCACTCACTTCTTTTGAGAGAAAATCCTTCTCTAGATAGGATCCATTCTTAGCAACGAATATCTTGCCTTCAGATCTGTGATAGAAGGTGTATCCAACGGTCTCTTTTGGGTATCCTGTGAAGACACATTTCTCCGATTTGGGTTCGAGCTTATCAGGTTGAAGCTTTTTCACATAAGCATCACAGCCCCAAACTTTAAGAAATGACAACTTGGGTTTCTTGCCAAACCACAGTTCATAAGGTATTGTCTCAACGGATTTCGATGGTGCCCTATTTAACATGAATGCATCCTTCTCTAAAGCATAACCCCAAAACGACAGCGTTAAATCAGTAAGAGATATCATAGATCGCACCATATCTAATAAAGTGTGGTTACGACGTTCGGACACACCATTACGTTGTGGTGTTCCAGGTGGCGTGAGTTGAGAAACTATCCCGCATTGTTTCAAATGAAGGCGAAACTCATAACTCAAGTATTCTCCCCCACGATCAGATCGTAGAAACTTTATTTTCTTGTTACGATGATTTTCCACTTCACTCTGAAATTCTTTGAACTTTTCAAATGTTTCAGACTTATGTTTCATCAAGTAGATATACCCATATCTGCTCAAATCATCTATGAAGGTTAGAAAATAATGATACCCGCCGCGAGCAGCAACACTCATCGGACCGCATACATCAGTATGTATTATTTCCAACAAGTCTCTTGCTCGTTCCATTGTTCCGGAGAACGGAGTCTTAGTCATCTTGCCCATGAGGCATGGTTCGCAAGCATCAAGTGATTCATAATCAAGTGATTCCAAAATACCATCAGCATGGAGTTTCTTCATGCGCTTTACACCAATATGACCTAAACGGCAGTGCCACAAATAAGTTGTACTATCATTATTAAACTTATATCTTTTGGCTTCAATACTATGAACATGTGTATCACTACTATCATGATTTAGTAAAAATAGACCACTCATCAAGTGTGCATGTCCATAAAAGATATTATTCATATAAATAGAACAACCATTATTCTCCGATTTAATTGAATAACCGCCTCGCATCAAACATGATCCAGATATAATGTTCATGCTTAACGCTGGCACCAAATAACAATTATTCAGGTCTAAAACTAATCCCGAAGATAGATGTAGAGGTAGCGTGCCGACGGTGATCACATCGACTTCGGAACCATTTCCCACGTGCATCGTCACCTCGTCCTTAGCCCCTATTTTGAGTTGCAAATATTAACAACAGAACCAGTATCAAATACCCATGCACTACTACGAGATTAGTAAGGCACACATCAATAACATGTATATCAAAATATACCTTTCACTTTGCCATCCTTCTTTTCTGCCGAATTGGGTGGGGGGCCGGCCCCCCTTTCCTTCCCTCTCTCTCCCTCTTCCTTCGTCTCCTACACCAACTAGGGAAAGGGGGGAAACCTACTCCTACTGGGAGTAGGACTTCCCCTTAGGCGCGCCATAGAGAGGGCCGACCGTCCCCTCCTCCCCTCCTTTATATACGGGGGAGGAGGCAATCCATAGACACACAAGTTGATAGTTGTCTTAGCCGTGTGCGGTGCCCCCTCCATAGATTTCCACCTCGGTCATATCATTGTAGTGCTTAGGCGAAGCCCTGTGTCGGTAAATTCATCATCATCGTCATCATGCCATCGTGCTGACGAAACTCTCCCTCATCCTCAGCTAGACCAAGAGTACGAGGGATGTCACCGAGCTAAACGTGTGTAGATCATGGAGGTGTCGTGCGTTCGGTACTTGGATCGGTTGGATTGTGAATACATTCGACTACATCAACCACGTTACTAAGCGCTTCCCTCTTATAGCGACCCGACCTCAGATGGTCAAGTCTCTATGTTTAAGTGTCATCCCTGGATCAGTATTGCTGACACACACAGTACTCGAGGATTTATAACAGAGTTCAATCACACACTTATTACATCGAATGTCTCAAAAGAGAACTTATTACAAATAATATGGCTGAAGGCCATCTAAATAAGATAACAACGGAAGCTTCGAAGGTAGAAGAGTCCATCCAACTCCATGGCAAAACTAAGTGCATGACAACGACCTAGCGCACCTTACTCTTTGTCTGAAAACTCTGCAACATAATACGTTGCAGCCTGTGTAGGTCAGCACATGGAATATGCTTGCAAGATAACACTATAGAGCAATGAACAAATAACAGCTATTACTACATGCATATATGGCTGGTGGAGGCTCTATGGTTATCATTTGCATAAAGCTAGTTTTTCCCTATGGCAAAGGAATATATTTTATTTAACTACAAAGTTTGTTGAAATATTGAGAATGGTAACCCCATATCAAACCCAAAATAAAAGTTAACAACCCAACAATTTAATTAGCTAAAGTGATGAGATCAACATAATAATTCAAGTACCAGATACTCTAGATGTCCATAACCGGGGACACGGCTAATCATGATTAGTTTGTAGACTCTGCAGAGGTTTGCACACTTTTCCCCACAAGACTCGATCTCCTCCTTTGAATTTCTCGCAATGAATGATGTTTGAGAAACGGATGATCGAGACACAGTCTTTCCGAAGAGGTCCCCTTAACTGATAGATAGGCCGATACACCTACAATCCCCTACATCTGCTAGCCCGTCATGGAAAGGTTTCCCACAACTTACTCAACTTTGATAGAGCCCATAATGGCTTGTGTCTGCACATGGAAGTTTCTAGCATGAACAATCTTATGATCCCTTTGAGCCTAGGTGGCGAACCATAGGAAAATCACACGGATACCCCGGGGTCTCCTTGGACAAGACTAGATTCCCCAGGTGCCCACAACCAATCCACCTAGATGTGTATTAAAGTAGCCACCTTAAGTTAACCCTTAGTTCATAATAATACTCACAACTGTCATGAATCACTCAAACCAAACCACATCTACGAGCATAGCATAGCAGTATAAGAATAACGTAGTAGCTCCCCAGGGTTTGATATAAGACAATAGGTCCTACCTCATCAACTACTTCCCAATACCCACATGTTAATCAAACCTACTCATGCAATGGTTGAGGGTTGAAACTAGTGCATAAAAACTGGGTAATAAAGGGAATATGATCAAACTGTTACTTGCCTTGCTGACGATCTGAAAACGCTAGAGATTCGTGGTAGCAAGCCTCGCACTCCAGAAACTCTATCGTGAACAAACAATAGCATACATAATCACTCAAGCATAATATGCAAAGGTAAAACTCAGAAAAGATCTAAGATGAAAGTTCAAGAAAAGAGCTTCGATTTGCAAAAATAATCAATCGAATCAGAGTTACGAAACTCAAACTACGATCAAAAGAAGTTCGAAATCATATCTGCTTGAAACCAAATTTTAAATTGTCAAAACCATGTTCAAGTTGATTATTTGGAAAGAGGGGAACAACACAAAAATTTTGGCGTTGGTTTCACTGGATTTGGATAAATGAGTAAAAATTAACGAGGGTTTGAAGTTCAGGGACTAATACGTGATAAAAGTATTCATGAATAGGTCCCTGGCAGAAAATTAAAATAAAAAGAAAAACCTAACGAATGAACATTCGCTAACAGAAACTAACGAACGAATTCGTTCGTTAAAATAACTAATCGGGTGAACGTTCGCTAAATAAATGAAAACTAAAACGAAAAACCGATCTAAAACAAAACAGACAAACCGAAAAAACCGAAAAGAGAACCGGTGAACCGAGACGGTTTTTACCGGTTAAACGGCCTCGGTTGGTGGCGGTCAACGGCGAACGGCACGGCGGTTCCGGCGATGCAAGGCAGCAGGCGGCGAGCAGCGGCGGTGGCTGGCGGCGGCGACCGATGAGGAGGAGACGGCAGGGTGGCTCAACTTATAAAGAGGGTCGGGTCGGCAGCACGTGTCGGCTTGGAGTAGGGGTGGTCGGGAGGCAGAGTCCTCCCCGGACTCGGCGACGGTGGAGCGTACGCCGACAGGACTCCGCCCAGAGTCGGTCGGGGCGAGGCGCCTGGGCTGGGTTGCGGCCTGGCTAGGAGCTGGGCCGGCCTAGTTCGGCGGAGAAAGGGTTTTAAAAAAAAATTCCGCCACGAATAAAATCCTAATAAAATATAAAAAAATCTGAAAATACCAGAAACAATTTTCACCGTCCAAACCTAATATTTAGGACAAGATGAACATTTTTCTGGCCTAAAAATGCAAGTTTCAAAAATGCAAGTTTTTTCTCTAATTCAAATAAAATAGCAAATTAAATAATAATTTGATTTTAAAATTTCTTTCTCCAATATTTCTCTTCTATTGAAGAAGTCATGTTATCTTCTCTTATTTTATTTTTGTTATGGAAATAATTTGGGAGAAAAATATTAAAACCAAATTGATCCTCTTTTCAAATTTGAAAATATTCAAATATGAAAATTTGTGAAACCTCCAACTCTCACCTTAGGCCCTTGAGTTGCTTAAGATTTGTAGGATCACAACCAAATGCAAATAAAAATATGATATGCATATGATATCCGATGTATAACATCCAAATTGAAAATTGGGATGTTACAAACCTACCCCCCTTAGGACAAATTTCGTCCTCGAGATTCGTGTTGGCTAGAAAATAGGTGTGGTGGTCTTTCCATAGGTCTTCTTCTCGTTCCCAGGTGGCTTCCTCCTCGGTATGGTGGTTCCACTGAAGTTTGCAAGACTTGATAACCCTGCCGCACGTAACTCGGCTGGCAAACTCGAGAATCTTGACGGGTTTCTCCTTGTAGGTTAGGTCACTTTCCAATTGAATTGCTTCCACGGGCACAGTATCTCCCAGGAGAATATCTGCCATCTCCGCATGGCACTTCAACTGGGAAACGTCAAATACATCGTGAACTCCTGACAGTCCTTCGGGTAACTCCATCTTGTAGGCCACTTCTCCCATACGTTCCAAAACTCGATATGGTCCTACAAATCTCGGGGCTAACTTTCCCTTAACTCCAAATCGTTTAACTCCTCGGAGCGGTGACACACGAAGATACGCTATGTCTCCAGTTTCATAGACTACCTCCTTGCATTTAGTATCGGCATAACTCTTCTGCCTAGACTGAGCTACCTTAAGTCTATCACGAATCAACTTAACCTTCTCTTCAGACTCCTTGATTAAATCTGGTCCAAACAACTAACGGTCTTCTACTTCATCCCACATCAATGGTGTCCTCCACCTTCTTCCATACAAACCTTCGAAAGGGCCATCTTCAAACTAGCCTAGTAGCTATTGTTATATGAGAACTCTGCGTAAGGCAAATTATCATCCCAACTAGATCCATAATCTAGCACACAAGCTCTCAACATGTCCTCCAGAATCTGATTGACTCTCTCGGTCTATCCACCTGTCTGTGGATGAAAAGCTATACTGAACTCTAGCCTGGTACCCAAAGTCTAGTGCAACTGATTCCAAAACTTCGAAGTAAACTGTGTTCCTCTATCTAATACGATGGTCCTCGGAACTCCACGCAGACATATGATCCTGGTCATATATATCTTGGCCAACTTCGCACTCGTCTAAGTGGTTTTCACGGGGATAAAGTGAGCCACATTGGTCAAGCCATCTACTACTTCCCAGATGGAGTCATATCCTAATCTGGCCTAGGTAATCCGGTGATAAAGTCCATGCCAAGTTTGTCCCACTTACATTCGGGTATCGGCATAGGCTGAAGTAAACCTGCTGGCTTCTGATGTTCTGCCTTAACTCTCTGACATACATCACATACTGCTACATACTCAGCAATATCCTTCTTCATACCCGTCCACCAGAAACGTTCTTTCAAATCCAAATACATCTTGGTGTTTCCGGGGTGAATCGAGTATGGCAAGTCATGAGCCTCCTGAAGTATTAACTTCTTGATCTCCGCATCATTGGGCACATAAATACGATCCTCAAACCATAAAGTTTCGTTCTCATCCTCACGAAATCCTTTGGCCTTTCCTTTATCTCAGCAATTTCCGTGTCATCCTTCTGGGCTTCTCGAATCTTTCCCAATAATGTAGACTGAACCTCCAGTGATGCAACAAAACCTCTTGGGACTATCTCCAAACGGAGTTCCTTAAGATCGTCGACTAACTCCTGCGGTAATCCTCTGTTTACAAGGGTATTGACATAACTCTTGCGGCTCAAAGCATCTGCTACGACATTGGCCTTTCCTGGATGATAATGCAGCTTCATATCATAATCCTTTATTAGCCCCAACCATCTCGTTTGCCTGAGATTCAACTCCTTCTGTGTGAAAATATACTTCAAACTCTTATGTCCATGTATACATCTCAACGGTTTCCAATAAGAAAATGTCTCCAAGTCTTGAGCGCATGCACTACGGCTGCTAACCCAAATCATGTGTGGCATAATTCAACTCATGAGGTCAAAGCTGACGTGAGGCATAAGAAACAACTCTTCCATCTTGCATAAGTACACCTCCAAGTCCCAGACGAGAAGCGTCGCAATAAACTTGGAAATCCTTGTGTATATCCGAAAGAATCAGCACTGGGGCTGTAACCAAACGTTTCTTCAACTCCTGTAAACTGGCCTCACATTCCTAGGTCCATTTGAACTTGGTGTCCTTCTTCAACAACTCTGTCATAGGTTTCACAATCTTGGAAAAATTCTCAATCAGTCTCCTATAATATCCTGCGAATCCCAGAAAACTATGGATCTCTCCAACTGAGGTGTGTGCCAACTACTCAGTGACAGACTGAACCTTGGTAGGGTCTACTGCTATACCTTCTCCTGGTATAACATGCCCATGAAATCCAACTTCTTTCAACCAAAACTCACATTTGCTGAACTTGGCATATAACTGATGTTCCCTGAGCTTCTCGAGAACTAATCGCAAATGTTCCTTGTGTTCCTCTTCATTCTTTGAGTATACCAAAATATCATCAATGAACACCACAGCAAACTTATCCAAGAACTCCATGAACACCTTATTCATCATACTCATAAAGGCAGGGGCGTTAGTCAATCCAAAAGACATGATTGTGTACTCATATAGCCCATACCTTGTGGTAAAGGTTGTTTTGGGTATATCCTGTTCTCAGATCTTCAACTGGTGGTATCCTGATCGAAGATCGATCTTGGAGAATACTTTGGCTCCCTGCAGTTGGTCAAACAAATCATTGATCATCAGTAGTGGGTACTTGTTCTTGATTGTCACCTCATTCAATGCACGATAATCAACAACCATTCTCAAAGATCCATCCTTCTTCTCAACTAAGAGCACCGGGGCTCCCCACGGTGATGAACTTGGTCGGATATAACCTTTCTCCAGTAACTCCTTAATCTGCTTCTTGATTTCCTCCAGATCATTTGCGGGCATCCGGTATGGTCTCTTCGATATTGGTCCTGGCAACAGCTCTATTAAAAATTCTATGTCTCGATCTGGTGGCATGCCTGGTAATTCCTCGAGAAATACATCTGGGTAATCCTTCACTAAGGGCACTTCCTCCTGAACAACTCCTGAGGGTGAATTTACTTGAGTCCTCCTTGGCGCATGCCTGGATACGTACTTGATCCTTTTACCCTCTGGGGTGGTGAGTAAAATTGACTTACTAGCACAATTGATATTTCCACCATACATCGATAGCCAACCCATGCCTAGTATCACATCCAATCCTTGTGACTCGAAAATTACTAGGTCTAAGGGGAAAACATGCCTATCTATGATCAATGGCATCTGAAAACATTCTCTGCTTGCCATATACTCCGCTCCGGTTGAGCTTACTAACATAGGTGTCTTAAGGGCTTTGGTGGGCAACTTATACTTATCCACAAATCCCCTTGATATGTATGAATGTGATGCACCAGTGTCAAAAAGAACAATAGCAGTAAATGATTTAATCAAAAACTTATCGATAACTGCATCCGGCTGTTCTTCAACTTCCTCCATGTTAACGTGGTTCACTTGTCCTCTGGTGAAAGGGTTGGGATTCTTCCCAGAACTTCCATTTCCATTGCCATTCTTCAACTCATAACAATCATTGGCATAGTGTCTAGTTTTCCCGCACTTGTAACAAGTGACATGCCTTAAATCCTTCTTAGCGGCTGGTGTTGGGTTGGAACGGTTCTGGTTGTTGTTTCCTCCATTCCCATTTCCATTCTTAGGCCCACTATGGTTATGTGAGCTTCCTCCATTGTGAGTATGGCCTCCATGGTTATGGGTGTATCCTCCCGAGTTTGGGGTAAAACATGGCTTTTGTTGAGCTCTAGAATTGTACTTCCCCTGTCCATACTACCTTTTGCGGTTCTCTATCTGCTGCTGCTTGCCCGCAATCATAAGAGCCCTGTCTACCAACTCCTGGTAGTTGCCAAATGTCGCCCCATCAACTGCATACTCAACTCATCATTCAGCCCTTCCATAAACTTCTCCTGCTTCGCGGCATCTATGGCCACATCATTTGGGGCATAGCGAGCTAACTTACTAAACTCATTCACGTACTGCCCCATACTACGATTTCCCTAGCGTAAGTTGCGGAACTCACACTTATTCATACACATAGCTCCAGCTGAGACATGTGCAGTGCGGAATGCTTGCTGAAACTGGTCCCAAGTGACATTAGCTATGGGGAACGTGGCTGTGTATCGGTGTACAAAAGTAGGGGCTCTCCTTTTGACCCCTTTACTTGTGCACGGGCAGTCAGAGCCATGCGCTGTGGCCACACTTAGTAGGGAAGAGGAGGGAAGCCGGAGAGAAGCTGAAGCACAAGACAACTAAGGTGACGCCAAGACCAGAAGCGCAGGAGGGCAAGAGGGCGAGGTGGACTCCCTCGGCAAGATCCTTGCCGAGGCAGCCCCCCGCAGCCCCGGTAAGAGCCTTGCCGGGGCAACTTGCCCAACGCTAGCAGAGAGAGCCACCCTTGAGCCCAAAGGTTCCGAATGCCATCAACAACTACGTGGGACCAAGGCTCGGGAGGCACCTCTGTGGTGGCATGCAAATCTTCGTCAAGATCATAAACATATGAGTTCATATGAGCACCAGAAGACGGTGACCCTCGGCAGGATCCTAGCCGAGGAAATCCATAAGACCCCCGGCGAGACCCTTGCCCGGGATGACAGCAACGCCACGGCAAGACCCTTGCCGGGCCCCCGGCAAGACCCTTGCCGAGGGCATCAGCAGGGCCACTGCCAGGCCTGCGCTAGCCAAGACTCCGCTATCGTTCGCATGTAGCTGCCAGCCCAACCAGCTGGGTAGGCACCTGTGTGGCAACATGCAGCTTCCAGGCCAAATCAGCAAGCACCTGCGTGGTGGCATGCAGATCTTCATGAAGGCCCTACCACCGCGCCACCTCAGCTGCTTGCCTGCCTACATGGCACTGCATGAATCGCTAGCCTGGGCATGTGTTGAAGCGAGGCGGAGTGGCAACGGATGGGACAGGCCTCGTTCCCGTCCCCGATAAAGCTAATGGACACCTACATAGAGCATTTAATACACTTTGTCTCATAATGCCGTGCGATAAGCTCGCGCACTGTAGGTCTTTCCACCTCCCGTGTGCCACTGTGGCAACCCCTTTTTTCTATGAAAGGTGGCCCCAGGCGACCAGGAGAGGGATTCGGCTTTTTGGAATGGCACAGCCACCGTAGCTAGTTCAAAAAGCTCAAGAACACTCAATACATCCACCAAGGAAGGACTAGGGTTTTACGCATCCTCGCAACCCGAACCTGGGTAAACGATCCGTGTGCTAGCTCCTAAACCTGCTCTTCTCACGACCCCTGCGCTAGGTAGAGGGAGCGCAATTGTGATAATCTAGTTTAGCGGCCGGCTTAGCAGTTTCTCGTGGCCACGGCTTCCAAAGAAGAAGACGACCAAGAGAACAACGCCGCCTGCAAGCGCGAAGGACGCCGGTGCGGCGACAGGAAAGCTAAGTC
Source organism: Triticum aestivum (assembly GCF_018294505.1). Classification (NCBI taxonomy): domain Eukaryota; kingdom Viridiplantae; phylum Streptophyta; class Magnoliopsida; order Poales; family Poaceae; genus Triticum; species Triticum aestivum. Next base: position 337,598,645 of record NC_057797.1, read on the forward strand.
ATACAAAACTTCAAGCAATTTCCTTTTTATATATGAGTTATTGTCCTCGAAGGTCCCGCCCTATGTATGAAAGCCTGCACGCAAAGGGACCCTTCCGCAATTGGCAACACGCTTGTTCTGTTTCGAGTCCGCTCAATAGCTCAAGCGGCCGCGTCAAGAGTGGAAGGGTAGCCTTCCGCAATTGGCAACGCTCTCGATTTTGACTCGAGTCAAGCTCGACAGTTCGAGCGGCCGAGTTGAGAGCGGTAAGGTGGCCCGCCGGGCAGCACGCACACCCGGCAGGCTATTGGGGATCCGACCCCAAGGTGCCGCCCTAGGTTTACGCATCGACGAGCCTACCCGGTTAACGTAGGACGGACATACAAGGAAAGATCAGACAGGAGAATAGCATGCATTGTATCAAAAGTACTACAGAGTTATATTACATCAGTGGTTGTTGCAGTTCTAACTAAAGATATAAATTTTCTTGGCCATGAACCCGCAGAGACAACGAGAAACGGGGTGCCTAATCCCGGCACTGGCCCTCCACCCTCCTGATTCTGTTGATGAGGCTGATGATGGGCTTGATACGCTCCTTGAGCGTTGCGAGGTCTGCATCCTCCGGCAAGCTCTCTAGCGTGGCGACAAAGTCGAGGTTGGGGTTCCAGTGCGCCACCTTGGTGAGAACCTTGGTCATGGCACCCCGGCAAAGCCTCCGGGACTCATCAGCCAGGGAGGCCGCCTGGTTGGAGTGGACCTTCTCCAGGGCCTCGAGGACGCCCTCGAAGAAGATGGTCAGCCTGGCGTTGGGGCTCGCGTTGCGCTCCTCGGTATACCTCACATTTGGCATCCCCATGGTAGCCAGCTGTGTGGTAATCCTGCCGGCAATGCCTTCGAGACGCCTGATCCAGTGGTTCTCGCCTTCCACAAAATCCTTGTGGTTGGCGGCTTCATTCTTCCGCAGATGCTTCTCGGTATCCAGGTCCTTGGCTAGGGCCTCCTCCCGGGCCTTGCCCTCCGACAGCATCCCCTCGAGACCCTCCAGCTTCAGCTTGAGGTCTTTGATGGAGTTGTTGGCTTCGGAGAGCTGCCCGGCCTTGTCGAGGACTGCGCCCCGCGCCTCAACTAGGGCACCGTTGAGCGTGTCCTTCTCCTTGGACAGCTTCAGGACCTGATCCTTGAGCCCGTCCTGCTCCACCTCCAGCTCCTTCACCTTGTCGGCATGAACCAGAGCCTGGGCATCGAGTGCCTCCTTGTGCCTCTGCTCGAGCTCCTGGGTCTGCTGCACGACAAGCTTTTCCACCTCCTCGTCCTTGCCGCAAAGTGTTGCGGCCAACTTCTCCTCACGCGTGGCAAGTTCCTCCTCCTCGGAGTTCAGCGCGGCCTGATGCTGGGCTTGATCGGCCTCGGCTGCGGCGGCCAGGTTCTTCACCGTCTCCTGGGCCTTCTCGATGTCGGCCTGCTCCATGGCGAGCTCCACCTCGCTCCTGGCCAGCTCGCCCTGGGCGGCATTCATCTCCTCACAGGCTTGGCGGTACCAAGTCTATGCCTCGGTGATGCATCCCTTTAGGTCCGCCTCCGCCTTGTCAACCGTTGCCATCATGGACTTGGCCTTGTCCAGGCGGGCGCGGTGGAGCGCTTAGAGCTTCCAAAAGCTGGCGCCCATGGCCTGGAGAAGTCACTCCTCCTGAGAACCATCACCGCTGGTGCTTGGCTCATCGACGACCTCGAGCCCAGCGGCGGCGAGCACCTCCTTGTCGAACACCTCTCCCTCGATGGGCACCCTGGAGCTTGATGCCCCTAGGAGGTGGACGAAAAGGTTGTCACTCACCCTCAGGTACCTGCCGGAGCCAGAGGCAGCAGAGGAGGAAGGCTGGTCATCAGCCACCTCCTCCTCGGCGACAGGCTCGCCGGCCTCCCCGGCAGGTCCCTTGCCACCTCCTCGGAAGTAGCCTTGCTGGGCTCCCCGGCAGGCCCCTTGGTGGCGTCCTCGGCAGCGCCCTTGGTGGCCTCCTCGGCGGCGATCTTCTTGGCCTCCGCCGCAACGTTCTTGACGACATCCTCGATGACGATGTCCAGGTCCTCTCGGTCCGCCAGGAGAGGGTCTGGATATCAGAAGGGGGGTAAAGTGAGCAGCGCGACCACGGTTATTCCTCTTTTTATGGGTAAGGCGCGGGCCACCTCCTCTCCCATTAACCACGATGTGACGCATGCGTGCGGGAACCGCCCCACGCATGACCCCCATGTCACGCACGACCCTCCATGTCGTGCGTTCAACACAGGTCGTGGGGAAGCACAGCGGACAAAAAATATTACTATGGTAAAATCCCGCCCCGACTGCCCGCACACCATTTTGGGCCTGGCCCAACAACGCGTCGCGCTTATGTGTGGCCCAGGCCCGGGGGCTCCTGTCGGTGTACAAAAGTAGGGGCTCTCCTTTTGACCCCTTTACTTGTGCATAGGCAGTCAGAGCCACGCTCCACGGCCACACTTAGGAGGGCAGAGGAGGGAAGCCGGAGAGAAGCCGAAGCACAAGACAACCAAGGTGACGCCAAGACCAGAAGCGCAGGAGGGCAAGAGGGCGAGGTGGACTCCCTGGGCAAGATCCTTGTTGAGGCGGCCCCCGCAGCCCCGGCAAGAGCCTTGCCGGGGCAACTTGCCCAACACCAGCAGAGCGAGCCACCCTTGAGCCCAAAGGTTCCAAACACCGTCAACAACTACGTGGTACCAAGGCTCGGGAGGCGCCTCTGTGGTGGCATGCAAATCTTCGTCAAGATCATAAACATATCAGTTCAGATGAGGACTAGAAGACGGCGACCCTCAGCAGGATCCTAGCCGAGGAAATCCACAAGACCCCCGACAAGACCCTTGCCGGGGATGACAACAACGCCATGGCAAGACCCTTGCCGGGCACTCGGCAAGACCCTTGTCAAGGGCATCAGCAGGGCCACTGCCAGGCCTGGGCCAGCCAAGACTCCGCCGCCGTTCCCATGCAGCTGCCGGCCCAACCAGCCAGGCAGGCACCTGCGTGGCAACATGCAGCTTCCAGGCTAAATCAGCAAGCACCTGCATGGTGGCATGCAGATCTTCATGAAGGCCCTACCACCGCACCACCTCGGCTGCTTATCCGCCTACATGGCGCTGCATGCATCGCTAGCCTGGGCGCGTGTCGATGCTAGGCGTAGCAGCGACGGACGCGACGGGCCTCGTTCATGTCCCCGATAAAGCTAATGGACACCTACGTAGCGCATTTAATGCACTTTGTCCTGTAATGCCGTGCGATAAGCTCGCGCACTGTAGGCCTTTCCACCTCCTGTGTGCCAGTGTGGCAACCCTTTTTTCCTATAAAAGGAGCCCTGAGGCGACCAGGAGAGGGATTCGGCTTTTTGGAATGGCACAACCACCGTAGCTAGTTCAAAAAGCTCAAGAACACTCAATACATCCACCAAGGCAGGACTAGGGTTTTACGCATCCTCGCGGCCTGAACCTGGGTAAATGATCCATGTGCTAGCCCCTAAACATGCTCTTCTCACGACCCTATGCCCACCAACCGTAGAAGGGATCCCAGTGATCCCATAGGTGTCGTTCCCACCGACACTATGTAATTCTCCCACCATGAGGCTGCGGGTCCATCTAGTTGGTGTGCGATAAAGTGCACCTTCTCAACATCTGTGCAACCTGCGGTGGTCAGCTCCTTTCCAATCACGTGGAGCCAATCGTTAGCAATAATCGGCTCGATGCTACTAGAGAACACCGGCGGATTCAACCTCAGAAAACGGGCCAAGTTGTCAACTGGAGGTGGTGGCGGTGGGTTGTTGTTGTTGCCTTGGTTCTGGACTAGCAACTGCATCAAGGCATTCTGCTGTTGAATCAACTGAGTGAGCTCCAGTGGGAAGACAAATCCGGGGTCACGTCTTGGAGGCATCTGATAGGTTTAGAGGGGTGAGAACAGAATAGACTGAGGTCTAGAGAGAAATCACTACCCATATGCACATGAGACAAACACATTCATTTCACAACATTCGATTCAAACAAGATCATACAATCGATCTAATCTACCATTACAAAATACTCGGACTATTACTATATACATGGGGGAAATACTACTAATAATATGGTGGCTGACTAGAAATTTTGATCGATGGAAGACTCCATGATATCTGCTCCAGCTTCGTCTTCGTATTCATCATCACTATCTGGGTCGGTGTCGTCGATTATGATGTAATCTTCGGGGTGGTTGTCCTCCTCAGGTGCGAGATCTCCCATGAATATTCCTAGATTCTTCTTCAGGTCTTCATTCTTCTCCAGTAGTACTGCAATTTCTTCTTCATATACATCGCGTGTAGACTTGAGTTCCTCTTCTAGCTCCATGTTCCTGGTCATCACCTTCTTCATGTTTATCATGCTGGCGCACATCTAGTTCTCCTGACGAAGAATGTGTTTGTTGAACTCCTGGATGTAGGCTGCAATGGACTTGTCCCTTCTGGTGCAAATCATCTCCCATTTCTCATCTCGACGTCCAGATATCTGGTAGATGGTGTCCTTAGATCCTTGTGGTATACCTCACCGATGCGTCCCATGGCGATGTGGGTTGCCATGCTCTTTCCTAAACTCCAGGTTGGTGCATCAAAGGAAAACTCTATGGGCTCAGTAACTGGTGTGAATGTCCTGCCTGGAACATGTACTCGAATCGTCCAGTGCTCTTCTTTAGGTAGAGTGGCGGTGTAGGTCCCGGTGAAGCTTGGTATTCCGATGCTCAGGTACCTAGTGGCTTCCTTCAAGTGTCGTCCAAAAGGGGTGTCATCATCCATTTGAGCAAGCTTCTTCCTTGGGTCCAACATCTATAGAGTAGAAAATGGAGAAGAGTCAAAAATGAGTAGAGAAGAGTATCCTATTGTTTATCTTAGTGGTCGCGTCCTACAGTCAGCGTGTGCTCTGATACCATCTTGTAGCGACCCGACCTCAGACGATCAAGTATCTATGTTGAAGTGTCATCCCTGGATCGGTATTGCTGACACACACAATACTCGAGGATTTATAACAAAGTTCGGTCACACACTTATTACATCGAATGTCTCAAAAGAGAACTTATTACAAATAATATGGCTGAAGACCATCTAAATAAGATAACAGCGGAAGCTTCAAAGGTAGAAGAGTCCATCCAACTCCACGGCAAAACTGAGTGCATGATAACGACCTAGCGCACCTTAATCTTTGTCTGAAAACTCTACAACATAATACGTTGTAGCCTGTGTAGGTCAGCACATGGAATATGCTGGCAAGATAACACTATAGAGCAATGAACAAATAACAGCTATCACTACATGCATATATGGCTGGTGGAGGCTCTACGGTTATCATTTGCATAAAGCTAGTTTTTCCCTACAACAAAGGGATATATTTTTTAACTACAAAGTTTGTTCAAATATTGATAATGGTAACCCCATCTCAATCCCAAAATAAAAGTTAACAACCCAACAATTTAATTAAGTAAAGTGATGAGATCAACATAATAATTCAAGTACCATATACTCAAGATCTCCATAACCGGGGACACGGCTAATCATGATTAGTTTGTACACTCTACAGAGGTTTGCGCACTTTTCCCCACAAGACTCGATCTCCTCCATTGAATTTCTCGCACTGCATGATGTTTGAGAAACGGATGATCAAGACAGTCTTTCCGAAGAGGTCCCCTTAACCGATAGATAGGCCGATACACCTACAATCCCCTACATCTTCTAGCCCATCATGGAAAGGTTTCCCACAACTTACTCAACTATGCGAGAGCCCATAATGGCTTGTGGCTGCAGATGGAAGTTTCTAGCAAGAACAATCTTATGATCCCTTTGAGCCCGGGTGGTGAACCATACGAAAATCACACGGATACCCCGGGATCTCCTTGGACAAGACTGGATTCCCCAGGTGCCCACAACCAATCCACCTAGATGTGTATTAAAGTAGCCAGCTTAAGTTAACCCTTAGTTCATAATAATACTCACCACTATCATGAATCACTCAAACCAAACCACGTCTACGAGCATAACATAGTAACACCACAGGGTTTGATATAAGACAATAGGTCCTACCTCATCAACTACTTCCCCATACCCACATGTTAATCAAACCTACTCATACAATGTTTGAGGGTTGAAACTAATGCATAAAAACTGGGTAAAAAGGGAATATGATCAAAGTGTTACTTGCCTTGCTGATGATCTGAAAACCCTAGAGACTCATAGTAACAAGCCTCGCACTCCGAAAACTCTATCATAAACAAACAATAGCATACATTAGCACTCAAGCATAAGATGCAAAGGTAAAACCCAAGAGAAAAGATCTAAGCTGAAATTTCAAGAAAAGGCTTCGATTTGCAAAAAGAATCAATCGAATCGGAGTTATGAAACCCAAACTACAGTCAAAAGAAGTTCGAAATCAAATCTGCTTGAAACCAAATTTTAAATTGTCAAAACCATGTTCAAGTTGATTATCTAGAAAGAGGGGAACAACACGAAAATTTTGGCATTGGTTTCACTGGATTTGGATAAATGAGTAAAAAGTAACGAGGGTTTGAAGTTCAGGGACTAGTCTGTGATAAAAGTATTCACGGATAGGTCCCTAGCTGAAAATTAAAATAAAAAGAAAAACCTAACGAACGAATGTTCTCTAATAGAAACTAACGAAGGAATTCATTCGTTAAAAGAACTAATCAGTTGAACGTTTGCTAAATAAACTAAAACTAAAACGAAAAACCGATCTAAAACAAAACCGACAAACCAGAAAAAACCGAAAAGAGAACCGGCGAATCGGGACGTTTTTTACCGGTTAAACAGCTTCGGCCGGCAGCGGTCAACAGCGAGCGGCGCGGCGGCTCCGGCTACGCAAGGCAGCGGGTGGCGGCGGCGGCAGCGGGCGACGGGCGGAAGCAGCAGCGACAGCAGGCCGCGTCGGCGGCGGTGGCTGGCGGCGGCGAGCGATGAGGAGGAGGAGGCGGGGTGGCTCGCCTTACAAAGAGGGTCGGGGGCGGCGCGGGTCGGCTTGGAGAAGAGGTGGCCAGGAAGTAGAGTCCTCCCGGGACTCGGCGGCGGTGGCGCGTACGCCGGCCGGACTCCGCCCGGAGTCGGTCAGGGCAAGGCGGCTGGGCTGGGCCGCGGCCTGGCTAGGAGCTAGGCCGGCCAAGTTCGGCGGAGAAAGTTTTTTCTTAATAAAAATAAAAATAAATTCCGCCGTGAATAAAATCCTAATAAAATATTAAAAAAATCTAAAAATACCAAAAACAATTTGCACCATCCAAACCTAATATTTAGGACAAGATGAACATTTTTCTGGCCTAAAAATGCAATTTTCAAAAATGCTAGTTTTTTCTCTAATTCAAATAAAATAGCGAATAAAATAATAATTTGATTTTAAAATTTCTTTCTCCAATATTTCTCTTTTGTTGAAGAAGTCATGTTATCTTCTCTCTTTTATTTTTGTTATTGGAAATAATTTGGAGAGAAAAATATTAAAACCAAATTGATCCTGTTTTCAAATTTGAAAAAATTCACATATGAATATTTGTGAAACCTCCAACTCTCTCCTTGGGTCCTTGAGTTGCTTAAGATTTGTAGGATCACAACCAAATGCAAATAAAAAAATGATATGCATATGATGTCTTATGTATAACATCCAAACTAAAAATTGGGATGTTACATGCTTTCGGTCTACGAGAGTATGTGGACACAATCTCCCGCTCGTTGCTATGCATCACCTAGATGGATCTTGCATGTGCTGTAGGGGAACGGAGTATTTCAAAATTTTCCTACGATCACGCAACATCTATCTAGGGATCCATAGCAACTAGAGGGGACAATGTGTCTACGTACCCTCGTAGACCGAAAGCGGAAGCGTTTATCAACGCGGTTAATGTTGTCCTTCACTATCTGTACCGATCAAGTACCAAACATACGGCACCTCCGTCTTCCGCACACGTTCAGCTCGATGGCGTCCTCGCCTTCTGGATCCAGCAAGACGGGCAAAGTAGTAGATGAGTTCCGACAGCACGACGGCGTGGTGACGACGTTGGTGAAGAAAACAATTTCCGCAGGGCTTCGCCTAAGCACTGCGAAAACTATGACGGAGGATAAACTAGATGGACGGGGTTGCCGGCACACGGCTTGGTGTTTCTTGATGTATCTTTGGTGCTAGCCCTGTCCCTCTATTTATATGTTGAGCCCTGGGGTCAAAACTTGGACGAAAAGTCTCCTCAAAGTCGGTTTTGCCTGTAAGGCAAGAGTCCCACTTGGACTCTAGGACCAGACGCCACAATCCTTGGCTTCAAGCCTAGACGCCATGGGCCTCGGCGTCTGGCCCAGGGCCAAACGCTATGGTCTCTGGCGTTTGGCCCCCTAGCCTCCGTAAAACTCCTTTTGCACCGACTTAAAGCCTCGTGGGCTTCACCCCTTGGCCGAACTATATCATCCTATATATCAATCTTTACCTCCGGACCATTCTTGAGCTCCTCGTCATGTCCGTGATCTCATCCGGGACTCCGAACAACATTTGGTCACCAACATACATAACTCATATAATACTATATCGTTAACGAACATTAAGCGTGCGGACCCTACGGGTTCGAGAACTATGTAGACATGACCGAGACATCTCTCTGGTCAATACCCAATAGCGGAACCTGGATGCCCATATTGGCTCCTACATATTCTACGAAGATCTGTATTGGTCGAACTGCATAACAACATATGTAGTTCTCTTTGTCATTGGTATGTTACTTGCCCGAGATTCAATCGTGGGTATCATCACACCTAGTTCAATCTCGTTACCGGCAAGTCTCTTTACTCGTTCCGTAATGCATCATCTCGCAACTAACTCATTAGTTACATTACTTGCAAGGCTTACAGTGATGTGCATTACCGAGAGGGCCTAGAGATACCTCTCCGACAATCGGAGTGACAAATCCTAATATCGTGTCAGTGAGAACGACACCTGTGGGATCACAGGGAATTCCTTCTACGATTGGCGGGTGCGGGGCTGTGGCTTTTTCATGACAGTCATGAGCCAGGTGGCGGTTCTAGATCCGCCTCTCACGGTCCATGTTATGGTGGTGGCGGTTCTAACTCTGGATTCCAAGGAAATCAAGGTAACCACAGTGTCGGTGGGAACGACACCTATGGGGTCACTGGGATCCCTTCTACGGTTGGCGAGTGCGAGGTTGTGCAAAGAGCGGGTCTGACAGCAAGCACACAGATCGTTTACCCAGGTTCGGGCCGCGAAGATGTGTAATACCCTAGTCCTGCTTTGGTGGATGTATTTGAGTGTGTTCGTGTGTTCTTGAGCTAGCTACGGGGTGCAACTTGCCCAAAAAAGCCGAATCCCCCTCCTGGTCGCCTCGGGCCTCCTTTTATAAGAAAAAGGGGTTGCCACGGTGGCACACAGGAGGTGGAAAGGTCTGCAGTCGATGAGCCTATCCTCTGGGACCGTCGGGCAAATGCATTTAATGCGCTACCGGCGTGCCCCCCTTGCTTTATCGGGGATGCCAGGGAAGCACGTCCCAGCCGTCGCCGCCTCTCCTGGCCTCGACATGCGTCCGAGCTGATGAGGCATCGCGGCGCCACGTTAGCTGGCTGTTGGGCTGGCGGGATGGTGGAGCCTTCATGAAGGGTCGCGTGCTGCCATGCAGGTGCTTGCTAAGTCGGTGTAGAGGCCGGTCGTCGCCATGCAGGTGCCGGCCTAGCTGGTTGAGCTAGCAGTTGCTTGGGGACGATGGTGAAGTCTTGGCTGACGCGGGCCTGGCAGTGGCCCTGCTGATGCCCTCGGCAAGGGTCTTGTGGGGGCCCGGCAAGGGTATTGTTGTGGCGTTACAGTCGTCCCCGGCAAGGGTCTTGCCAAGGGTCTCGTGGATTTCCTTGGCTAGGATCCCGCTGAGGGTCGCCGTCTTCTGGTCCTCATCTGATCTCACATGTTTATGATCTTGACGAAGATCTGCATGCCACCACAGAGGCGCCTCCCGAGCCTTGGTTCCAATGTAGTTGGTTGGGATGGAGCATGTGTGCTCAAGGGTGGCTTGCTCCGCTGGCATCGGGCAAGTTGCCCCGGCAAGGCTCTTGCCGGGGCTGCGGAGGCTGCCTTGGCAAGGATCTTGCCGAGGGAGTTCACCTCGCCCTCTTGCTCTCCCGCGCTTCTGGTCTTGGCGTTGCCTTGGTTGTCTCATGCTTTGGCTTCTCTCCGGCTTCCCTCCTCTGCCCTGCTAAGTGTGGCCGTGGTGCGCGGCTCTGACTGCCCGTGCATAAGTAAAGGGGTCAAAAGAAGAGCCCCTACTTTTGTACACCGACAGGAGCCCCCGGGCCTGGGCCACACATAAGGTTACCGTGTTGTTGGGCTAGGCCTAGAATGGTGCGCGGGCAGGTGGGCGGATTTTACCGTAGTAACTTCTCGCCCGCTGCGCTTCCCCATGACTTGCGTTGAACGCGCGTCGTGGATGGTCGTGCGTGACGTGGGGGTCATGCGTGGGGCGGTTTCCGCACGCATGCGTCACATCATGGTAAAGAGGCGGCTCGTGCCTTCCCCATAAAAAGGAACGGCCGCGGGTGCGCTGCTCATTTACCCCCTGTGTCTTCTCCAATCTCGGAACCGCCGTCCCTTTCTTCTTCCTCCTCAAGCCCCCCCTTTTGCTTGTCGTCGTTGTGTTTTTGCTGCTCTTTCCCTTCCACCTTTCGCAGCCGCCATAACACCCAAGACTAGCAAGGGCAAGGGAGCGGCCAAGGACGCCGGAGGGGTGGAGCCGCCGGAGAATGAGTCGGCGGCGCTGCGGATGCAGCTCTCCTACTTTCCCTCGACGGTCGACGCGGCCCACCTTCGAGACAACTTCAAGCTGCTATGGGGGGTCAAGACGGGGGGGTGAAACGACGGGGCACACTGCCACGCGTGTCATCCCCGCCAACTACGGCGAAGCCGCCCCGAATCGGTATCCGTTCTTCGTCGATTACTTTTCCTGCGGCCTCTGCCCCCCCTTCTCCAATTTCTTCAATGACATCATGCATACCTTCGGCTTCCACCTCCTGGATTTCACCCCAAACGTTGTGGCATGCATGGCTCTTTTCGCCCATCTCTGTGAGGGCTTCGCGGAGTGCATCCCAACACGGCGCTCTTTCGCCACTACTTCTTCCCTCACATCCAAAAGGGAGGCGCCATCTCCGGTTGTGTCGCCTGGATCCCAAGGTCCAAGGGGACATACCCGTAGGGTGCTCAGAAGGAGAGGTGGGAGGAGTGGCGGGGCCGGTGGTGCTGGATTGAGGAGGAGGATCCACAAGAATTCTGCCGGGTTCGCCAGGCACCGCCAGTTCACAGAAACGACTAGAGCAATGTCGATGCCGACGGCGCGAAGCTCACGGTCGCCACCACCAGGATTCTTCGCCTCACCGAGGATGGGCTCACCCTTGAGATGATCGGGGCGGATTTCATCCGCCGCCGAATCGCTCCGCTGCATAACAAGGAGAGGCCGGCCTGGCTCTTCAGCAATGCGGCGGGCATCATGCGGATCCGCCCTAGCTTGAACCACAACTTCACGGTGTTGGCGCATGCTCACTTCTACCAGCGGCTTTTTCAGCTCGACGTGAGCCGCGATGGCAGAGCCGAGAGGTCCGGCAAGGCCGCGAAGGCCGACAAGGTCGCCAAGGGGCCCTTGTTTGGGTTGCCGGTGGGGGTGGTCCTGCCGAGCAATAACTCGTGCCGAAGCGACATCATCGCCACGATGCCGGTGTTCAACGCGCACGGCCTCGTCCCAAATTGGGCCAAGCCACTGGAGGATCAAGTACAGGAGTTCTTTGACACCCTGGAGGAGAAGTACGTCCGTGACGACCCGCGGCTCGTCCAGGACACCACCCAGGCGGAGCTGGACTACATCGCAGCCTGGGCGGCGGAGGCGGAGCTCGCCAGGGAGGGCCCGCAGCGCCAGCGGTGTGGAGGACAAGGCCACGGCAGACGCAGAGGAGAGGGAGCTCACCCAGTGGGCGGAGTCCGCTACGGAGGCCAACAGCGCCGGCACTGGGGCCCCTCTTATTGAAGACGTGGTCGGCGAGTTGTCGGAGGAGGAGGACGAAGAGGAGGAGGAGGCCGAGGCCGTTGACCCTCCTGCCATGGGGAGAGGGCGGGTCCTGCGGCGGGCCAGCTCCGGCGAGCTGATTCGGCCCGGCAGGGCCGTGCACCCCCGGCGTTCCCAGGAGACATCCGCGCGCCAAACGAGGGCCGCGACGACGAAGAAATTGGTGAAGGCCATGGTGGCGAAGAAGAAAGCATCTGCCTCTTCTTCGTCCAAGCGTTCCCCAACTCCACCTGCTTCCCCTCCTCCAGCAGGTGATGACATGGAGGTCTTCTTCGACCTCGGGTCTCTTAGACCGAGGAGGAAGAGGAAAGCAGCGGAAGAAGCGGAGGATGAGTAAGTGCCTCGACTTCTGTCATCTTCGTCCCTTCGGACTGTGCTTCTTTTCTTGACTTGTCTTCATCTTGGCAGGGATGCAGAGACAATGGCCCAGAGGGTGAAGAGGGCCAGGTCTTCGGCGGTCGGCCAGCCCCCGGCAGGCACTTCAAGGGCGCCACTGGTGGTGGTGAGTAGCCCGGACAGCAACCCCCGTCGTAAGCTCATCACCCGCCCCTCGTCAACGTGTGTCGGGGGTACGATCCTTGGTACTGACTTTGTCGTGATCGTAGGAGGAGGACAACAGTAGGAGGAGCCACTGAGGGCTACCCCCAACACACCGCCTCCATCAACCATGCCACCCCGAGGGGTGTCCCCGGCAAGGGCGCCAAGCACCGAGCCCATGTGATAACCCACAAGTATAGGGGATTGCAACAATTTTCGAGGGTAGAGTATTCAACCCAAATTTATTGATTCGACACAAGGGGAGCCAAAGAATATTCTCAAGTATTAGCAGTTGAGTTGTCAATTCAACCACACCTGGAAACTTAATATCTACAACAAAGTATTTAGTAGCAAAGTAATATGATAGTAGTGGTAACGATAGCAAAAGTAACGGTAGCAAAAGTAATGTTTTTGGTATTTTCTAGTGATGATAACAATAGCAACGGAAAAGTAAACAAGCGAAGAACAATATATGGAAAGCTCGTAGGCAATGGATCAGTGATAGAGAATTATGCCGGATGTGGTTCATCATGTAACAGTCATAACCTAGGGTGACACAGAACTAGCTCCAGTTCATCAATGTAATGTAGGCATGTATTCCGAATATAGTCATACGTGCTTATGGAAAAGAACTTGCATGACATCTTTTGTCCCACCCTCCCGTGGCAGCGGGGTCCTAGCGGAAACTAAGGGATATTAAGGCCTCCTTTTAATAGAGTACCGGACCAAAGCATTAACACATAGTGAATACATGAACTCCTCAAACTACGGTCATCACCGGAAGTGTCCCGATTATTGTCACTTCGGGGTTACGGATCATAACACATAATAGGTGACTATAGACTTGCAAGATAGGATCAAGAACTCACATATATTCATGAAAACATAATAGGTTCAGATCTTAAATCATGGCACTCGGGCACTAGTGACAAGCATTAAGCATAGCAAAGTCATAGCAACATCAATCTCAGAACATAGTGGATACTAGGGATCAAACCCTAAAAAACTAACTCGATTACATGATAAATCTCATCCAACCCATCACCGTCCAGCAAGCCTACGATGGAATTACTCACGCACGGCGGTGAACATCATGAAATTGGTGATGGAGGATGATTGATGATGACGATGGCGATGGATTCCCCTCTCCGGAGCCCCGAACGGACTCCGGATCAGCCCTCCTGAGAGAGTTTAGGGCTTGGCCGCGGCTCCGTATCGTAAAACGCGATGAATCCTTCTCCTTGATTTTTTCTCTCCCAACACGAATATATAGAGTTGGAGTTGAGGTCGGAGGAGCTCCATGGGGCCCACAAGGTAGGGGGGCGCCCAGGGGGGCAGGCGCCCCCCCACCCTCGTTGCTAGGGTGTGGGCTCCCTGGCCTTGATCTTTTGCCAGTATTTTTTTTATTATTTCCAAAAATACGCTCTGTGGAGTTTCAGGTCATTCCGAGAACTTTTGTTTCTGCACATAAATAACACCATGGCAATTCTGCTGAAAACAACGTCAGTCCGGGTTAGTTCCATTCAAATCATGCAAGTTAGAGTCCAAAACAAGGGCAAAAGTGTTTGGAAAAGTAGATACAACAGAGACGTATCAACTCCCCCAAGCTTAAACCTTTGCTTGTCCTCAAGCGATTCAGTTGACAAATTGAAAGTGATAAAGAAAAACTTTTACAAACTCTGTTTGCTCTTGTTGTTGTAAATATGTAAAGCCAGCATTCAAGTTTTCAGCAAAGATTATAAACTAACCATATTCACAATAATGCTTAGGTCTCATGTTTACTCATATCAATGGCATAATCAACTAGCGAGCAATAATAATAAATCTCGGATGACAACACTTTCTCAAAACAATCATAATATGATATAACAAGATGGTATCTCGCTAGCCCTTTCTGAGACCGCAAAACATAAATGCAGAGCACATTTAAAGACCAAGGACTGACTAGACATTGTAATTCATGGTAAAAGAGATCCAGTCAAGTCATACTCAATGTAAACTAACAGTAATGAATGCAAATGACAGTGGTGCTCTCCAACTGGTGCTTTTTAATAAGAGGATGATGACTCAACATGAAAGTAAATAGATAGGCCCTTCGCAGAGGGAAGCAGGGATTTGTAGAGGTGCCAGAGCTCGGTTTTGAAATAGAGATGAATAATATTTTGAGCGGTATACTTTCATTGTCAACATAACAACCAAGAGATGGCAATATCTTCCATGCTACACACATTATAGGTGGTTCCGAAACATAATGGTAAAGTTTATACTCCCCCTTCCACCAATCCATGGGTTGCTCGAAACAACGAGTGCCTCCAACTAACAAGAGTCCCAGGGGGAGTTTTGTTTGCAATTATTTTGATTTAGTTTGCATAAAGCATGGGACTGGGCATCCCGGTGACCAGCCATTTATCTCGTGAGTGAGCAGCGGAGTCCACTCCTCTTGAGAATAACCCGCCTAACATGGAAGATACGGACAGCCCTAGTTGATACATGAGCTATTTGAGCATACAAAACAAGATGTTTATTTGAAGGTTTAGAGTTTTCCACACACAAATTTACTTGGAAGGGCAGATAGATATCGCATATAGGTAGGTATGGTGGACTCATTTAGAATAACTTTGGGGTTTATGGAGTTGGATGCACAAGCAGTATTCCCGCTTAGTACAGGTGAAGGCTAGCAAAAGACTGGGAAGCGACCAGCTAGAGAGCGACAACAGTCATGAACATGCATTAAAATTAATCAACACCGAATGCAAGCATGAGTAGGATATAATGCACCATGAACATAAATATCGTAGAGGCTATGTTGATTTTGTTTCAACTACATGCGTGAACATGTGCCAAGTCAAGCCACTCGAATCGTTCAAAATAGGATACCACCCTATCATACCACATCACAACCATTTTAATAGCATGTTGGCACGCAAGGTAAACCATTATAAGCTCCTAATGAATTAAGCATGGCATAAGAAATTATGATCTCTAATTGTCATCGCAAATATGTTTATTCATAATAGGCTGAATCAGGAACGATGAACTAATCATATTTAAAAAAAGAAGAGAGGTCAAGTTCATACCAGCTTCTCCCACCTCAATCATTTCATCATATATCATCATAATTGCCTTTCACTTGCACGACCGAACAATGTGGATAATAATAACAGTGCACGTGCATTGGACTAAGCTGGAATCTGCAAGCATTCAATAAACAGGAGAAGACAAGGCAATATGGGCTCTTTTGTTAGATTAACAATAATGCATATAAGAGCCACTTCAACAATTTAATCATGGTCTTATCCTATCGACCACCAAAGAGAAGAAAAGAAACAAAACTATATACACGGGAAAGCTCCCAACAAGCAAAAAGAAGAACAAGAAATCTTTTTGGGTTTTCTTTTTAATTACTACTACAAGCATGGAAAGTAAACTAATTAACAGCTACAACTAATTTTTTTTGTTTTTCTCAAGGTTTATTAAACACACAAGAAGAAAGCATAAGAAGAGAAAATAAATTAACATGGATGATACAATGAAAAAGTATGAGCACCGACATCTAGCAATGAGTGTGTGAACATAAATGTAATGTCGGTGAGAAATGCGTACTCCCCCAAGCTTAGGCTTTTGCCCTAAGTTGGTATAATGCCATGGATGGCCTAGCGGATATCCAAAGTTGTAGTTGGGGTCGTACTGAGATGCAACAGTCATTGCATCGTGGGCTGCAGCTTGGAGGCGAGCTATCTCAGCTCTCCTCTTATACTGTTCTGCCTCCTCTCTGGTTATAAAATATCTCCCTTTTGCCTGAGAATCAAAGAAATTAGAAGCAGGGAGAGCGACGTGATAGGTGCGTCCTCTGTCAAAGATTAGTCAGTACTGGAGGAACTGATCGTTCCTCTCAACAAACTGATGACGAACCATAGCCTCATAATCCAAATAAGTAGGAGGCAGCTCAATATCATCCTCACGTATGGTTATACCAAGAAAATTAGCTATGCGGGTTGCATAAATTCCACCAAAGAAATCTCCATTAAATCTATTAAGATGCAACCTACGTGCAACAATGGCTCCCAAATTATAAGATTTATCTCCTAACACAGCACTCCTAAGAATACTGAGGTCAGGGACACACATGTGACATGCTTCATCTTTACCGTTAATGCATCTACCTATGAAGAGAGCAAAATAATGTATAGCAGGAAAGTGAATTCTCCCTATGGTAGCTTGTGCTATATCTCTAGATTCCCCCACAGTTATATTAGCAAGAAAATCTCTAAATTCAGATTTGCGAGGTTCACTAGCACTACCCCATTGTGAAAGTTTGCAAGTAGTGGTAAAATCCTCTAAGTCCATAGTGTAAGAATTTTCATAGAGATCAAACAGGACAGTCTGAGAATTGCGTGAAGATGAAAATTCAAACCTCCTCACAAAGGAACTAGTGAGATAGTGGTACCGACGACATTTTTCTTCCACGAAGCTCACAAGATCAGTGTTACGCAAATATGCGTTAAATTCTTCCTTAATTCCCTCTCGATCCATGAAGTCCTCTGAAGGCCATTCAAAAGGCCGCACTGGAGCGTCCCTTGGTGGCTCATCATCAGCATCACGCATTGCAAGCATGTGTCCTTGTTTCCTTGAAGAACCACCTTGGTACATTTCCCTAAACATATTTCTTCCTCTGAAAAATTTCTGAATTTTTTAGTAACTTCAGATAAAAGTGAACCAAACTCAACAAAATTGATAGCAACTACTCCTACAAGTGCCTAGAGCCTATATCATGCATCAAAACTACTTGGAACCACATAAATTTGACATGCAAGCTCAAGAACATGGTCACCTAGGTAGCACAAATTTGCAATGAATAAAGCACTAGAACAAAACTAATTGGACCAATGGAGGAGTCACTTACCAAGGAACAATCCCCCAAAGCAGTTTTGTGAGAGGTGCTTTGAGCAAGGAGATCGAAAATTGCAGCAAAATGAGCTAGAACTCGTGCTTGAGCTGGATAATAGTGTTTGTGGGAGGAAGAAGGAGTGTGTGGGTGCAGGAATAAGTGGAGGAGGGCCACCGTGGGCCCACGAGGCAGGGGCGCGTCCTCCACCCTCGTGGCCAGGTGGATGCCCCCCTTGCTGTGTTCTCTATGCCAAATATTCTCTAATATTCCAGAAAAAATCATATTTAAATTTAGAGCATTTGGAGAACTTTTATTTTCGAGGTAATTTTATTTTGCGTGGATAATTCAGATAATAGACAGAAAATACTATTTTTATTTTATTTACTATAAATAACAGAAATTAAAAAGAGCGTACAGAGAGTTGTGTTTTCTAAATTCATCCATCTCATGATCATCAAAAGGAATCCATTAACAAGGTTGATCAAGTCTTGTTAACAAACTCATTCCGAATAACATGGAACCGGAGAATTTTCGAATAACACTAGGTTACCTCAACGGGGATATGCACATCCCCAACAATAAGAATATCATATTTCTTCTTGACAGTACGAAGAGGAAATTCAAAACCTCAAAAAATAATCGATGGAATTTTTCCAATAGAATTGATACTGTGGACTTGAGGTTGTTTCCTCGGAAAGTGTACCGTATGCTCATTACCATTAACATGAAAAGTGACATTGCCTTTGGTGCAATCAATAACAGCCCCTGCAGTATTCAAAAAGGGTCTTCCAAGAATAATAGACATACTATCGTCCTCGGGAATATCAAGAATAACAAAGTCCGTTAAAATAGTAACGTTTGCAACCACAACAGGCACATCCTCACAAATACCGACAGGTATAGCAGTTGATTTATCAGCCATTTGCAAAGATATTTCAGTAGGTGTCAACTTATTCAAATCAAGTCTACGATATAAAGAGAGAGGCATAACACTAACACCGGCTCCAAGATCACATAAAGCAGTTTTAACATAGTTTCTTTTAATGGAGCATGGTATAGTGGGTACTCCTGGATCTCCAAGTTCTTTGGTATTCCACCTTTAAAAGTATAATTAGCAAGCATGGTGGAAATTTTAGGTCCCGGTATCTTTCTTTTATTAGTAACAATTTCTTTCATGTACTTAGCATAAGGATTCATTTTGAGCATATCAGTTAATCGCATACGCAAAAAGATAGGTCTAATCATTTCAGCAAAGCGCTCAAAATCCTCATCATCCTTTTTCTTGGATGGTTTGGGAGGAAAAGGCATGGGTTTTTGAACCCATGGTTCTCTTTCTTTACCGTGTTTCCTAACAACAAAGTCTTTCTTATCGTAACATCGATTCTTTGATTGTGGGTTATCAAGATCAACAGCAGGTTCAATTTCTATATCATTATCATTGCTAGGTTGAGCATCATCATGAACATTATCATTAACATTATCACTAGTTTCAGGTTCATTACCAGATTGTGTTTCAGCATCAGAAATAGAAATATCATTTGGATTCTCAGGTGTTTCAGCAATAGGTTCACTAGAAGCATGCAAAGTCCTATCATTTTTCTTTTTCTTCCTTTTAGAAGGACTAGGTGCATCTATATTATTTCTCTGAGAATCTTGCTCAATTCTCTTAGGGTGGCCTTCAGGATACAAAGGTTCCTGAGTCATTTTACCAGTTCTAGTAGCCACTCTAACAGCATAGTCCTTATTCTTACTATTCAATTCATTGAGCAAATCATTTTGAGCTTTAAGTACTTGTTCTACTTGAGTGGTAACCATAGAAGCATGTTTACTAATAAGTTTAAGTTCACCTTTGACATTAGCCATATAATCACCCAAGTGTTCAAGCATATCAGCACTGCGTTTTAATTCTCTACCAAAATAAGCATTGAAGTCTTCTTGCTTAACCATAAATTTATCAAACTCATCTAAGCATGGGCTAGCAAACTTAGTAAATGGGATTTCAGCTTTATCATATCTATAGAGAGAATTTACCTTTACTACCTGTGTCGGGTTATCAAGACCATGTGTTTCTTCAATAGGTGATGGATTAAAACCATATATTTCTTCAACAGGCGGTAAATTAAGACCATGTATTTCTTCAATAGGAGGTAAATTCTTAACATCTTCAGCTTTAATACCCTTTTCTTTCATGGATTTCTTTGCCTCTTGCATATCTTCAGGACTGAGAAATAGAACACCCCTTTTCTTCGGAGTTGGTTTAGGAATAGGCTCAGGAGTTGGCTCAGGAAGTGTCCAATTATTTTCATTTGTCAACATATTATTCAATAGAATTTCAGCTTCATCCGGTGTTCTTTCCCTGAAAACAGAACCAGCACAACTATCCAGGTAATCTCTGGAAGCATCGGTTAGTCCATTATAAAAGATATCAAGTATTTCATTTTTCTTAAGAGGATGATCAGGCAAAGCATTAAGTAATTGGAGAAGCCTCCCCCAAGCTTGTGGGAGACTCTCTTCTTCAATTTGCACAAAATTATATATATCCCTTAAGGCAGCTTGTTTCTTATGAGCAGGGAAATATTTAGCAGAGAAGTAATAAATCATATCCTGGGGACTACGCACACAACCAGGATCAAGAGAATTAAACCATATCTTAGCATCACCCTTTAATGAGAACGGAAATATTTTAAGGATATAAAAGTAGCGAGTTCTCTCATCATTAGTGAACAGGGTGGCTATATCATTTAATTTAGTAAGATGTGCCACAACAGTTTCAGATTCATAGCCATAAAAAGGATCAGATTCAACCAAAGTAATTATATCAGGATCAATAGAGAATTCATAATCCTTATCAGTAACAAAGATAGGTGAAGTAGCATAAGCAGGATCATATTTCATTCTAGCATTCAGAGTTTTTTGTTTAAGCTTAGCTAATAATTTCTTAAGATCACTTCTATCATTGCAAGCAAGAAAGTCTCTTTTAGTTTCTTCATCCATAACATAGCCCTTAGGCACAACATGTAATTCATATTTATTAGGAGAGCCTTCATAATCACTTTCATCAGTATTATCAGTTTCAATAATTTCATTCTCTCTAGCCCTAGCAAGTTGTTCATCAAGAAATTCACCAAGTGGCACAGTAGTATCAGGCATAGAAGTAGTTTCATCATAAGTATCATGCATAGCAGAAGTGGCATCATCAATAATATGCGACATATCAGAATCAATAGCAGAAGCAGGTTTAGGTGTCGCAAGCTTACTCAAAACAGAAGGTGGATCAAGTGCAGAGCTAGATGGCAGTTCCTTACCTCCCCTCGTAGTTGAGGGATAAATCTTGGTTTTTGGATCTCTCAAGTTCTTCATAATGATAAGCAGATATAAATCCCAAGTGACTCAAAGAATAGAGCTATGCTCCCCGGCAACGGCGCCAGAAAATAGTCTTGATAACCCACAAGTATAGGGGATCGCAACAGTTTTCGAGGGTAGAGTATTCAACCCAAATTTATTGATTCGACACAAGGGGAGCCAAAGAATATTCTCAAGTATTAGCAGCTGAGTTGTCAATTCAACCACACCTGGAAACTTAATATCTGCAGCAAAGTATTTAGTAGCAAAGTAATATGATAGTAGTGGTAACGATAGCAAAAGTAACGGTAGCAAAAGTAATGTTTTTGGTATTTTGTAGTGATGATAACAATAGCAACGGAAAAGTAAATAAGCGAAGAACAATATATGGAAAGCTCGTAGGCAATGGATCGGTGATAGAGAATTATGCCGGATGTGGTTCATCATGTAACAGTCATAACCTAGGGTGACACAGAACTAGCTCCAATTCATCAATGTAATGTAGGCATGTATTCCGAATATAGTCATACGTGCTTATGGAAAAGAACTTGCATGACATCTTTTGTCCTACCCTCCCGTGGCAGCGGGGTCCTAGCGGAAACTAAGGGATATTAAGGCCTCCTTTTAATAGAGTACCGGACCAAAGCATTAACACATAGTGAATACATGAACTCCTCAAACTACGGTCATCACCGGAAGTGGTCCCGATTATTGTCACTTCGGGGTTGCGGATCATAACACATAGTAGGTGACTATAGACTTGCAAGATAGGATCAAGAACTCACATATATTCATGAAAACATAATAGGTTCAGATCTGAAATCATGGCACTCGGGCCCTAGTGACAAGCATTAAGCATAGCAAAGTCATAGCAACATCAATCTCAGAACATAGTGCATCCTAGGGATCAAAGCCTAACAAAACTAACTCGATTACATGATAAATCTCATCCAACCCATCACCATCCAGCAAGCCTACGATGGAATTACTCACGCACGGCGGTGAGCATCATGAAACTGGTGATGGAGGATGATTGATGATGACGATGGCGATGGATTCCCCTCTCCAGAGCCCCGAACAGAGTCCAGATCAGCCCTCTCGAGAGAGTTTAGGGCTTGGCCGCGCTGCATATTGTAAAACGCGATGAATCCTTCTCCTTGATTTTTTTCTCTCCGAACACGAATATATAGAGTTGGAGTTGTGGTAGGAGGAGCTCTAGGGGGCCCACGAGGTAGGGGGCGCGCCCCCACCCTCATGGCTAGGGTGTGCCCCCCCTGGCCTTGATCTTTTGCCAGTATTTTTTATTATTTCCAAAAATACGCTCCGTGGAGTTTCAGGTCATTCCGAGAACTTCTGTTTCTGCACATAAATAGCACCATGGCAATTCTGCTGAAAACAGCGTCAATCCGGGTTAGTTCCATTCAAATCATGCAAGTTAGAGTCCAAAACAAGGGTAAAAGTCTTTTGAAAAGTAGATACGACGGAGACGTATCACCATGCACATGGAGGAGGAGGAGGCAAGCTTGGGCATTGGTGGCCACACCTCGGCGCCGGATGTTGGCGGGGAGGGGGCCTCTTCTTCCTAGCCCGGCACGGGTAAATCACTCGCCTTCCATCCCTTTTCTTTTTCTCTTCTTTCTGGACCTTGGCCTTGGCTTCGCCTCATCCCCTTCTTGATATCCAGATCCTCTCTCGGTGGATCGGGAGGATGCAGACACCATCATCGAGGATGTCGCCAAGGACGCAGCGGCGGAGGCCGAGAAGATCGCCGCCGAGGAGGCCGCCAAGGACATTGCTGAGGACACCGCCAAGGGGCCTGCCGAGGAGCCCAACAAGGCTACTACCGAGGAGGCCGGCAAGGGACCTGCCGGGGAGGCTGGCAAGTCCGCTGCCGAGGAGGAGGTGGATGATGACCAACCTTCCTCCTCCGATGCCTCTGGCTCCGGCAGGTATCTGAAGGTGAGCGACGACCTTTTCGTCCACCTTCCAGGGGCGTCAAGCTCCAAGGCGCCCATTGAGGGAGAGGTGTTCGACGAGGAGGTGCTTGTCGCCGCCGGGCTCGAGGTTGTTGACGAGCCAAGCGTCGGTGGTAGCGGTTCTCAGGAGGAGCGGCTTCTCCAGGCCACGGGCGCCAGCTTTCAGAAGCTCCAGGCGCTCCACCGTGCCCGCCTAGACAAGGCCAAGTCCAGGATGGCAACGGTGGACAAGGTGGAGGCGGACCTCAAGGGACGTGTCGCCGAGGTGCAAACTTGGTTCCGCCAAGCTTGCGAGGAGCTGAAGGCCGCCCAGGGCGAGCTGGCCAAGCACAAGGTGGAGCTCACCATGAAGCGGGCCGACATCGAGAAGGCCTAGGAGACGGCGAAGAACCTGGCCACCAAAGCCAAGGCCGCTCGAGCCCAGCATCAGGCTGCGCTGAACTCCCAGGAGGAGGACCTTGCCGCGCATGCGGAGAAGCTTGCCGCAACGCTCTGCGGCAAGGATAAGATGGAGAAACTCGTCGTGCAGCGGACCCGGGAGCTGGAGCAGAGGCATAGGGACGCAGTCAATACCCAGGCTTTGGTTCATGCCGGCAAGGTGAAGGAGCTGGAGGTGGAGCGGGATGGGCTGAAGGATCAGGTCCTGAAGCTGTCCAAGGAGAAGGACATGTTCAATGGTGCCCTGGTTGAGGCGCAGGCCGTAGTCCTCGACAAGGCCGGGCAGCTTTCCGAGGCCAACAACTCCATCAAAGACCTCAAGCTGAAGCTGGAGGGTCTCGAGGGGATGCTCTCAGAGGCCAAAGCCCGGGAGGAGACCCTGGCCAAGGATCTGGAGACTGAGAGGCAGCTGCGGAAGAACAATGCTGCCAACCACAAGGAGTTTGTGGAAGGCGAGAACCGCTGGATCGGGCGCCTCGAAGGCATCACCGTTAGGATCACCGCGCAGCTGGCTACCATGGGGATGACAAATGTGAGGTATACCTCGGAGCGCAACGCGAGCCCCAATGCCAAGCTGACCATCTTCTTCGAGGGCGTCCTCAAGGCCCTGGAGAAACTCCACTCCAATCGGGCGGCCTCCCTGGCCGATGAGGCCCGGATGCTTTGCCAGGGTGCCATGACCAAGGTTCTCACAAAGGTAGCGCACTGGAACCCCAACCTCGACTTCGACACCGTGCTAGAGAGCTTGCCGGAGGATGCAGACCTCGTGACGCTCAAGGAGCGTATCAAGCCCATCATCAGCCGCATCGACGGAATTGAGAGGGTGGAGGGCCAGCGTCGGGATTAGGCACCCCGTTTCTCATTGCCGCTGCAGGTTCATGGCCAAGACAATTTATATCTTTAGTTAGAACCGCGGTAACAATTGATGTAATATAGCTCTGTAGTACTTTTGAAAATGATGCATGTTATTGTCCTATTTGATCCCCCTTTGTATGTCCACCCTATGTTAATCGGGTAGGCTTGCCGGCGCGTAACCCAGGCCACGGCGCCTTGAGGATGGATCCCCAATAGCCTGCCGGGTATGCTTGCTGCCAGGCGAACCACCTTACCGCTCTCAACGCGGCCGCTCAAACTGTCGAGCTTGACTTGAGTCAGAATCGAGAGCGTTGCCGATTATGGAAGGCTACCTGCCGATCTCGACGTGGCTGCTTGAGCTGTTGAGCGGACTCAAAACAGAGCAAGAGCGTTGCCAATAGCGGGAGGGCCCCTTTGCGTGCAGGTTTTCCGTACAGAGGACAGGACCTCCGAGGACAATAACCTTGTATATAAAAAGAAATTGCTTAAAGTTTCGCACGACTTAGCTTTTCTGTCGTTGCATGGGCGTCCACCGCATCTGCAGATGGTGCCGCCAAGCTCAGTCGTCTTCTTCCTTGGAACGACGGCCATGATGAAACCACTGCCCCGATCAGACCAGATTCTCACAACCGCATCCCCTACCTGGCGCGCTAGAGATGTCGGTGGGAACGACACCTATGGGGTCACTGGGATCCCTTCTATGGTTGGCGAGCATGAGGTTGTGCAAAGAGCGGGTCTGACAGGAAGCACGCGGATCGTTTACCCAGGTTCGGGCCGCGAAGATGAGTAATACCCTAGTCTTGCTTTCGTGGATGTATTTGAGTGTGTTCTTGTGTTCTTGAGCTAGCTACGGGGTGCAACTTGCCCAAAAAAGCTGAATCCCCCTCCTGGTCACCTCGGGCCTCCTTTTATAAGAAAAAGGGGTTGCCATAGTGGCACACAGGAGGTGGAAAGGTCTACAATCGATGAGCCTATCCTCTGGGACCGTCGGACAAACGCATTTAATGCGCTGTCGACGTGCCCCCCCTTGCTTTATCGGGGACGCTAGGGAAGCACGTCCCAGCCGTCGCCGCCTCTCTTGGCCTCGACACATGTCCGACCTGATGAGGCATCGCAGTGCCACGTTAGCTGGCTGCTGGGCTGGCGCGGTGGTGGAGCCTTCATGAAGGGTTGCATGCCGCCACGCAGGTGCTTGCTGAGTCAGTGTAGAGGCCGCCCGTCGCCACGCATGTGCCTGCCCAGCTAGTTGACCTAGCAGCTGCTTGGGGACGGTGGTGGAGTCTTGGCTGGCGTGGGCCTGGCAGTGGCCTTGCTGATGCCCTTGGCAAGGGTCTTGCCGGGGCCCGACAAGGGTATTGTTGTGGCATTAGAGTCGTCCCCGGCAAGGGTCTTGCCGGGGGTCTTGTGGATTTCCTCGGCTAGTATCCCGCCGAGGGTAGCCGTCTTCTAGTCCTCATCTGATCTCACATATTTATGATCTTGACGAAGATTTGCATGCCACCACAGAGGCACCTCCCGAGCCTTGGTTCCAATGTAGTTGGTTGGGTTGGAGCCTGTGGGCTCAAGGGCGGCTTGCTCCACTGGCATCGGGCAAGTTGCCCCAGCAAGGCTCTTGCCGGGGCTGCGGAGACTGCCTCGGCAAGGATCTTCCCGAGGGAGTTCACCTCGCCCTCTTGCTCTCCTACGCTTCTGGTCTTGGCGTTGCCTTGGTTGTCTCGTGCTTCAACTTCTCTCCAGCTTCCCTCCTATGCCCTGCTAAGTGTGGGCATAGCGCGCGGCTCTGACTGCCCGTGCACAAGTAAAGGGGTCAAAAGAAGAGCCCCTACTTTTGTACACCGACACACAGCAACCAGGGTGGTTACAACCAACAGAGTAATCACGGGGGCCAACAACAGCAGTCTGGTTATAAGAGCAACCCGGAGTAGTTGAATAGTGGACAATATCATGTCTTCACCGCTAGCTTATGTAAGCGTGACTAGAAGCTTCATAAGAGAGCAGTTAATGCCGTTGAGCCGGCAATTCCCCGTTATTTGCGCTGGTCTGAACAGCCCATTGTGTGGATTCGGGATGATCACCCACCCCGGGTTGATAATCCGGGTCACTTGGCTTTGGTGGTTGCACCTCAGGTTGGAGGGTATAAGTTTACCATGGTACTCATGGATGGTGGGAGCAGCATCAATATCCTCTATTATGAAACCTTCCGTCGCATGGGGTTGACTGATAAAAATCTTAAGCTGTCAAACACTGTTTTCCATAGTGTGGTGCCTGGTAAATCGGCATACCCAGTTGGTAAGATAGCTCTAGAAGTTGTTTTTGGAGATGATCATGACTCTAGGTCAGAAACATTGACCTTTGAAGTGGTCAAGATCCACATCCCATATCACACTCTGTTTGGACGGCCGGCTTATGCCAAGTTCATGGCGCGGCCTTGTTATGTGTATCTACAGCTCAAGATGTTGGGTCACAAGGGAACCATTACAGTGCATGGAAGTCACAAGATAGCTTTGGGATGTGAAGAAGGTGATGCGGCCTATGCTGAGTCAGTTTGTGCAACGGAGGAGTTCAAATTTTACAAGACAATGTTGATCCGGCAAATATGACATCTTTGAAAAAGCCAATTACAGAGCATGATCTGGTTTTAAATTTTAAATTGGCAGATGATACCAAGATGGTTGATTTTGTTCCTGGCGATTCATCCAAGCAGTTCAGCATCAGTGCTAATCTGGATCCGAAATAGGAAAGCGCTCTCATCGAGTTCATCTGTGAGAACCAGGACATCTTTGCATGGAAACCTTCAGACATGCCGGGTGTACCGAGAGAACTCGTTGAGCACACTCTTAATATTGATCCAAAGTTTAAGCCGGTCAAACAGTTTCTTCGCCATTTTAATGAGGAGAGACGGAAGGCCATCGGAGAGGAAGTAGCCCGGCTCTTGGCAGCTGGGTTTATCATTGAAGTTTTCCATCCTGAGTGGTTGGCTAACCCGGTGCTGGTACTTAAGAAGAACGGCACTTGGCGTATGTGTGTGGACTACATGTATTTGGACAAGGCTTGTCCGGCTGATCCTTTTGCTCTCCCTCGTATCAATCAGATTATTGATGCTACGGCGAGTTGTGAGCGTTTGAGTTTTTTGGATGCTTATTCTGGTTATCATCAGATCAAGATGGCAGTTAAGTACCAGGAGAAGACAGCTTTCATAACTCCTTTTGGAGCCTTCTGCTATGTGTCTATGCCTTTTGGGCTCAAGAGTGCCCAGGCGACTTATCAGAGATGTGTGCAAAATTGCCTTCATAATCAAATTGGGCATAATGTTCATGCTTATGTGGATGATATTGTGGTAAAATCCAGAGAGAAAGAGACATCGATAGATGATTTGAAGGAAACCTTTGATAATCTCCGGGTTTATAAAATGATGCTTAACCCGGCCAAGTTTGTTTTTGGTGTACCAGCAGGCAAGCTCTTGGGTTTTTTGGTGTCTAACAGAGGCATTGAAGCTAATCCGGAGAAGATCAAAGCCATCACTTCTCTGGCTAAGCCGGTGTGTGTCAATGATGTGCAACATTTGGCGGGTCATATTGCGGCTTTAAGCCGGTTAGGAGAGAAGGCCATCCCTCTGTATCAGATGATGAAAAAGACAGATAATTTTGTCTGGAGTGATGCCGCTAATGCAGCATTTGAGGACTTAAAGAAACACCTGGCTGAGCCGCCCGTGCTTTCTCCCCTGTTGATAAAGAACCTTTGTTATTATATGTGGCTGCTAATAGCCGGGCTGTCAGTGTAGCCATTGTGGTCGAAAGGAAGGAGGCAGGCAAAGAATATCCGGTTCAAAGGCCGGTTTACTATATCTGTGAGGTGCTTATTGAGTCCAAGCAGAGATATCCGCACTGGCAGAAGCTTGTGTATGGGGTGTTCTTGGCCAGCCGGAAGCTCTGCTCCTCTGGGATATATCATCCAAAACAGAGAAGCAACTGGCCGGGTTGCTAAGTGGGCTATTGAGCTTGGACCTCACGGCTTAAAATATGTGCCTCGCATGGCCATCAAGTCTCAGGCACTGGTGGATTTCATCAATGATTGGACAGAGCTGCAGATGCCTGAGGAAAAGCCAGATACCATGTATTGGACTATTCACTTTGATGGGTCCAGGCAGTTGGAGGGCTCGGGGGCTGGAGTTGTGCTTGCTTCCCCTCGAGGTGATAAATTCGGTTATGTTCTCTGTTTGATGTTTCCTTGCACTAACAATGCGGCTGAGTATGAGGCCTTGCTCCACGGTGTTCGGATGGCTAAGGAGATGAATTGAAGTCGGGTTAGGTGCTTCGGCGACTCAGACTTGGTGGCTCAGCAAGTCTCTAGTACTTGGGATTCTAAGGATCCACTCATGGCGGCTTATCGACGGGAGGTGGACGTTATTGCTGGTCACTTCAAGGGTTATCAAGTTGAGCACATTGATCGGAGGAAAAATGAAGCGGTGGATGCTTTAAGCCGGTTGGGTTCTCAATGTAAACCAGTGCCGCCTAATGTTTTTCTTGATGTTTTGCATAACCCGTCGGTCAAGTTACCTACAGAGGAGGATTTGGCTATCCCTGACCCGGAGGCTCAGTTGGTGGTGGCTCTTCATGTAATTCCGAATTGGACAGTTCCTAATTTGTCTTATATGACCCGGGGTGAGTTACCTGAGGATGAAACCTTGGCCAGGCAGATAACCCAGCGGTCTAAGTCAATGACAATTGTTAATGGAGAGTTGCATCATCGCAGTGTCACCAGAGCATTTCAACATTGTGTTTCTCCGGAGGAGGGTTGTGAGATCCTGCGTGAGATTCATGAAGGATACTGTGGTCATCATGTCGGTTCAAAATCTCTTGTGGCTAAAGGTTTTCGTCATGGATTTTATTGGCTAACAGCTCATGATGATGCGGAGGACCTAGTCAGAAGGTGTGATGGACGTCAGAAATTTTCACGACGAGCTCATGTGCCGGCTCAGGAATTGAGGATGATTCCAATTACTTGGCCGTTTGCAATTTGGGGGCTTGATATGGTTGGACCTTTCAAAAGATCCAAGGATAAGAAGACCCAATTTTTTATGGCGGTCGATAAGTTCACTAAGTGGGTAGAGGCAGAGCCAGTCAGTAAGTGTGATGCAGCCACAGCGGTTCAATTCATGAAGAAGGTGATCTTCCATTTTGGCTTTCCACATAGCATCATAACAGACAATGGCACTAATCTCTCTAAAGGTGCTATGGAAGAATTTTGTCAGTGTGAGCACATCCGGCTTGATGTGTCGTCAGTGGCTCACCCCCAATATAATGGTCAAGCTGAGAGAACCAATCAAGAGATCTTGAAAGGCATCAAGCCCCGGCTCATGGTTCCCCTGCAGAGGATGCCGGGTTGTTGGGTGGAGGAGTTACCGGGTTGTTGGGTGGAGGAGTTACCTTCCATGTTATGGAGCAACAATACCACCCCTAACAGATCTACAGGATACACGCCTTTCTTCATGGTTTACGGAGCAGAGGCGGTTCTCCCTAGTGACATCCGTCATGACTCAACTCGTGTGGCGGCTTATGTTGAAGTTGACAGTGAAAAAGCATACCAGGAAGCGCTTGACCTATTGGATGAGGAGCGTGACATCGCGGTGGCTCGTTCAGCGATTTACCAGCAAGATCTGCGCCGTTACCACATCCCTCGGGTTAAAACCAGAACTCTCCAAGAAGGCGATCTGGTGCTCCGGCTTATCTAGGATCAGACTGATATGCACAAGTTATCCCCACCTTGGGAAGGACCCTTTGTGGTCAGCAAGAATCTAAACAATGGGTCATATTATCTTATCGATGTTCGAGACCATAAGGACTCACGCACGTCGGAGGAGGAGATCCGTCGGCCGTGGAATATTTCTCATCTTTGGCCTTACTACACTTAAGCCACTGGCTCTTTCAATGTACATATTTTGACAATGTATATATTATGATCAATATAATAAAGTCGGCATCCCTGTTAAAGCAAGGCCTCTGTCGTTGTTTCTCTTTAAAATAATGAGTTTTTGGTCACATGGGGGCTTCTGCTTTATACAACAAAGTTATTATTACCCTTTGATCCGGCTTATAGGCCACACACAAAAACTTGGGGGCTTGCTACCCAGGTTAAAGGGACCAAAGAGAGTCTGTTGCAAAAGCACAACTCAAACAAAGATGCCCCTTGAGCATAGCTCAAAATATTGCTTGGGGGCTATTTTGTTCTAAAGAACAAGAGTTGCTATAACCCTTGTAATAGGCTTAAAAGCCCGCCTTGGAAGCCAGGTGTATTCACCTAAAACCCCAGTTATCCTGCCTTTTTATGTAAGCCACTCCGCCCAGGTAATCCTGGAAAGACCCGCTGAACGTTTGACAAGTCAATCTTATGCAGACCCTGAACTTGTCAAAGTTAAAACGACGATTGGTTAATGTGAGGTCCATCTTATAAGTTTTGTAAAATGGTTTAACTCAGTGGCCTGGCAACCCATGAAAAGCCTCGCTTCTCATTTGTTTTTTATTCAACAAATTCTTTCCTTTTGAGGTTTATTTGACAAGATTTATAAAGCTTGATTGTAAATCACCGGTGTTTCTTAACCCGGTCTGGCTTTTGACTATAAGTCACCAGTATGAGATAACATCCGGTGTTTATTAACCCGGCCTGGTCTTCGACTATAAATCGCCAGTATGAAATAAAGATAATATCCGGTGTTTATTAACCCAGTCTGGCTTTGTTCATAAGCCGGTAATCTCTGATAATTACTAGTGTCCAAAATCTTGGGTTATCGCCCTTACTGCACTGGTTTGGTAAACCAACAAGTGTGATCAAATATCACAGGTATGACATATTTTTAATCATATGTGGTTATTATTCAGTCCAGGCTTGGTTATCAATTATGATAATTTTTATTGGGGCATTATAACCCGTCCAGTGGTAAACCGCCAGGACACTTTTCATCTGTTGTATGCAGGAACAGACTCAAAATTGATAATATCATAAAGCATATATGGCATATTTTCGCATAACAGATAAGTAGTATCATGAACAGCAAAATATGCATGATGGCATAGCAGCATAAGTGTTTAAAAGCTAGCCTATTACAAGGCCCTTGGTGCCCACAAGGATAATTGTTTTTCAGTCTTGTAATCAGCATATGATAAACCGGCCCCAGTTCATGACTCTTGGCCTGGCTGACTCGAAGGTTGCGATTCATCCCTTGCCAGTTCGTCTTCCTCCTCCACCGTCTGGAGGTTGGGTTTGGACCAGTCAAAGCCATGCAAGGCAACGAATTCAGCTTCATTGTCAATCAGATCAGACGGATCAATATCGGGGGCGAAAGTGTGCTTACGAATGGGCGGAATTAAGTCCATCACTTTATATGAAGGAGTCTGCATCTTCTGATTATCTGCATCATAACCCAGATGGTACTTGGTGAGGTTGGTCTCTTTAGCAATGATTGTGGCATGCGGACAAATCTCTTTGACACAGGCGGCAAAGTCATGTTGGTCAAAAGAGGTTCCATCTTCCTTGAGACTAGGATACCCACTAGCTACGTCTGCCGGGTCTAGTTCTTGTACCCAGGCTTCGGCACGACTTAAGGCTGTTACGGCTCCGACTCTGGCACAAGACCGCTTGATTTCTTGAAATCTAGTGGGTAAGATGGACAACTTCTTCAAGACATCACTTAACAAATTTGGTCCTTGATTTGTTGGAGAAATAGTAGCAAGCGTCTGCTGAGCTCCAGTGTATAATTGCTCGACCAAAGCATAAACCGCCTTGAGTTTCACCAATGTGTCTCGCCTAAGGTTGCTGCTCCTGGGACCTGAAACAAAAAGTGCAAAGAATGGTTGAGTGGCGACTTACAGTACGATCAAAAATACTTACTCTAGATAAATAGCAAGGTGACTTACCAAAGATTGTAGAAACCATCCGAGACAAACGGTTCTTTAAACCGGTGAGTTTAGTGGTAACTTCTTCCAGAGCCGCCTCTGCTTTCTCAGCATGCTGAATCAGGGCAGTCTTTTCCTTCGCCCAAGCTTCTTTGTCCCCAGTAAAACCGATCTTCAATTTTTCGGCTTCAGACACACTAAACTGAAATTTTGATTCAGCCTTTTTTGTCTCAGTCTCCTGAGCCGCCAGCCGGGCTTTGGCTTCGGACAATTATGTGGTAGCAGCCTGCATACAGCACAAGTTCATTAAGTTTCATGGCGGATTACAATAATACAAGTCCCAAGTGCTTTGCAAGCAACAACACTTGGCACTTGGGGGCTAATGTCTGTCAACGCAATTTTTTGAAAGAATTGGCTCTTTCTAAAGTCCCAAGTGCTTTGCAATCAACAACACTTGGCACTTGGGGAATAATGCACATTGCTTGTTTTCTTTCTAAGGATGATCCAGGTGTGTTGTTGGCAGTCCCAGCTGACTCATGGGGGCTATGCAGTTAAGTTCTGTTCTTTTACACAATGATTAATAAGACCAGCTCATTCATACTAATTAAGCCTGCCCTTGGGGACTACAGATGCAAAGTTATGCTATCATCAGAATCCGGTTTAAAGTTTTTAAATCGGACATGGAGGGAGTCTAGAACAGAAGCTTGTAAATATTTCAAGTCTACATATTATTCAACTTTCTCATAATAAGAAGACTTGGGGGCTGGCAGGATATATATATATATATATATATATATATATATAAGTCGAATGACGTACCTCATACTTTTGGTGCATTTGTTTAAACATTTCAATCTCCAAGTCACGGCTGGAATACACTTGACTGACATAGCCAGATAATACTTCACTAGTACTCAGTTGAGCATAGTGGGAGACATCAAACCTTACTTTCCGTCTTTCCATGACTTCTTGTTTGGCCGAATGTCTCGCTAGTATCGTTGGATTCCCAGGCTTAGTAAATGCGGTGCCAGTGATTACAACATCATCAACATGAATCTCCGGCGGGTTAACTGAGCTTGACGGTTCAATACTAGACGGATCGATAGTGGTTTCGTCAACAGATGGCTCAGGTATTTCAGGTTGAGCGTTGAGAGGAGGATCTTCTGGCTGTTCGGGATGTTCTAATGCAATGGTTGGCTGTTCTGGTTCAGTAGCTTTCGGACCCTCGGCCAGCTTTGTGGCTTGTGCTTTCTTGTTGGGTTTTGCTTGACCGCTAAAAAGAATTTGGACAAGTCAGTATAATGATAAAGATATAAAGGTACAGAAGAAAGATATTTATTATTACCCAGCGGCAGTCTTGAAAGCCGGCAGTTGAGTCTGCGATGAGTCGCCAGAGGAGGAACGGGAAGTCTCCTGCAAGGATGGAATCAAAATTGAGTGATTAATGAAAATAACTCGCTGGTAAATACAAGAGTTAAGGTTAAAAAGAACCTCATTTTGGCGTTTCCGAGGAGTGTTCGGTAAGCTGGAGGATAAATCGTCATCTCCACCTGTCCGGGTCTGGCGACGGCTCTCATGTTGCTGTCTTTTTAAGATAAAATGAGGATCTAAATAAGCCAAGGGGTGTGAAAACCTTACTTTCTAGGTTACCCGCCAAAGTTTCTGCCTTGGTAAAGGTTCTGAGTCGGAGGAAATTGTAGTTACCTCTTCTTCGACTACTTGGCTGGCTCCCGTGTCATCCTGGCAATAGTTAGTGTCAATAAGGTTGTTAAAAACAAGCCAAGAGAATCAAGGGCTACCTCCGACTCAGAGGCATCATCTAGCTTCAGCAATTCAGAGGCGCTTGGTTTCTTTCTGGACCTCCTGCTGGTCTTTTTGGCGGCTCTCGTAGCAACTTTAGCCTTTTTGGCAGCCTCATGGTCATATTTGGCCTTCCAGAAGTCAGATTTAGCTTGTGCAAGGATAACATATTTGAGTTCATGCAATGTTTAAGTGCCGAAGGAAAAAGAAATCAAAAGATTAACCTCTGGCGTCGGGTTAAGCTTGCAGAAAGGATTCAAACCCACTTTGCTGCAGTCTTCATATTTGCTATTTACAAGCGTGGTTGCCATCTCAACGATGCCCTCTTCAGTCAGTCGTAGAGAGCTATGGCGTAAGGGATCATCTGTTCCTCCGGTATATGTACACATCAAGCCAGATCGGTGGCTTAAGGGTATGATCCGCCATGCGACCTAGCAACGGATTAGGTCGACTCCAGGTAAGCCATTTCCTAGCAAGGCTTGAACTTTTCTGATTGTAGGGACAAGTTTCTTGTGTTCGGCGGCGGTAAGTTTATTAGGGAGTTGGTACTTTGAGTCGAGACGCTCAGGCCAATAACCCAGCAACGGATTTTCATCTGACGGCAAGATATCTTTGCAGTAGAACCATGTTTGGTTCCAATCTTTGGGATGGCTTGGCAGAGCTACTTGAGGGAAGATGGCATCTCGTCTGCGTTGAATTGAAATCCCGCCAAGTTCCAAGCTAGGCCCATTTGTGAACTCATTCTGCCGGTTCAAGTAGAAATACTCTTTGAAAGCTCAACACTAGGCTCTTCTGGAAGGTATACCTCACAAAATACTTGGAAGTTACAGATGTTTGATATGGAATTGGGTCCAATGTCTTGCGGATGGAGTTTGAAGAAGTTTAGGATATCTCTGAAGAATTTAGAGCCGGGTGGCGAGAAGCCCCGGTTCATATGATCAGTAAATACGATAACTTCGCCGTCCTTAGGCTGAGGTTTCTCTTCGCCCGGGTCAGGAACATGGTAATGCATCACACTCTTATCTGGCAAATATCCAACGGTGACAAAATCCTTCAAAGTGCTCTCAGTGACTATGGAGGGAACCCAGTTGCAGGTCATGATTGTTTTGGGCGGCATGGTGAAACGACAATCTAAAAGACAGGAAAGAATTTGCTGGCTCAAGATCATTGATAAAATTTCAAGTTAACAAGTACAGTGCATGTTCAGAATGGCGGCTTAAGCAAGGGATAATGATATATGAAGTAACAATAAACCGGCAGAATAAGTCGCCATGTCTAAAGACATTCAAGATCTACCAAGGCTATAATTTGCTAAGTGTTAGGAAAAACGGGTTCCACAGGTTGAGGCTAGAAATTCAAATCTACCGTTGTTGAAAAAAGAAAATAAACTCGAAACCTACAGAGGCGACAGCGAAAAGGTAGAGGTGCCCTAGAAGAGATCGGTTGCGATGAGGATATATTCTAATATCAGAAACGGGTGCTAAAACTACTACCGCACAAAGATGCATGTGGTTCTTGAATCTAGTCTGTAGATTAAAACAAAGAGAAAGAAGGGCGGCGACGAACATCGACGAACACCAAGGAAACCTAATGACAGATCTATGGTGAAAGAAGGAATGGCTTACTGATGCTGTCGGGGCAGCGGAGTGGCACCGCAGTTCTCTGGTTTGATCAAGGTGATGAAGTGGCCGGAGTTGAGGTCGAGGATGAAGATTGACGGCGGCGGAGCTCATGCGAGTCGATGCGCCGTGAGGAGGAAGAAGGCGAGTAGGAAAAGGAGAAGAATGGAAGGTGAATCCGTGGCCCTATTTATAGGCCTGGAAGTATAAACGACAGGTGTGGGAATCAAGGAACAGTAAAATGGATATGTGTTGGCATGGGCGCCTCGATTTTCGGAGAATCAGTAAAGAAAAATATTTATTAAGATTTGGATTCTACATAAACATTAATTGCAGGTGATGTCATGTTGGATTATCACAACTTTCAGATGCAGCGTCATGGTGGCTTACAATGCTTCACAATAAGAGGAGGAAGGATTTTTCTAAGTGTTGAAGATTGACATGAACAAGTTCAAATCAACCTGGGGCCTAATGTTGGGGATATAACTATTAGGTATGACCCGCCCAGGAGGGGCCGGGTCATCCCTATGATGATTCATCTCAATGAAGCCCAAGAGCATATGGCGGTTCATAGATAGGCTTGATAGAGAGCCCAAACCCGAAGGCGGCTTAAAGCCCACGGATATAAGCCGCCATGTATGTAGACTTGTTTTGTAAGGTAGGAAAGAAAAGTCACCGAGTCAGATACGTTGTATAAGCCGACCAGGACTCTGTAGGCCGCAGGGTGTCAACCCGTGTATATAAGGGGACAACCCAGCGGTGGCTTAGGATAAGAAGAAAGAGATCGAGAGCCGGGTCAAGCGTATTCGCTCCCTGCTCATCGAAACCCTAGCAATACCACCCACAACTGGATTAGGCTTTTACCTTCACTATAAGGTGTCGAACCAGTATAACTCCTCGTGTCCTTTGTCCTGATTAACCCCTTTAAGCGAACCTCATCGCGATGGCTCCACGACTAAGTCCTCACACTAGGACATCTGCCGTGACAATTCCATGACATGTTCCATTGCTAATATTTGTAACTCGAAACAGGGGCTATAGATTAAGCGAAGATTGGCTAAGGACGAGGTGACAATGTGCATGGGAAATGGTTCCAAAGTCGATGTGATCACCATCGGCACGCTACCTCTACATCTACCTTCAAGATTAGTTTTAGACCTGAGTAATTGTTAATTGGTGCCAGCGTTAAGAATGAACATTATATCTGGATCTTGTTTGATGCGAGACATTTATTCATTTAAATCAGAGAATAATGGTTGTTCTATTTATATGAATAATATCTTTTATGGTCATGCACCCTTGATGAGTGGTCTATTTTTACTAAATCTTGATAGTAGTGATACACATGTTCATAGTATTGAAGCCAAAAGATATAAGTTTAATAATGATAGTGCAACTTATTTGTGGGACTTCCGTTTAGGTCATATTGGTGTAAAGCACATGAAGAAACTCCATGTTGACGGTCTTTTGGAATCACTTGATGCTTGCGAACCATGCCTCATGGGCAAGATGACTAAGACTCCGTTCTCCGGAACAATGGAGCGAGCAACAGACTTGTTGGAAATAATACATACTGATGTATGCGGTCCGATGAGTATTGATGCTCGCGGTGGGTATCGTTATTTTCTGACCTTCACAGATGATTTGAGAAGATATGGGTATATCTACTTGATGAAACATAAGTCGGAAACATTTGAAAAGTTCAAAGAATTTCAGAGTGAAGTGGAAAATCATCATAACAAGAAAATAAAGTTTCTACTATCTGATCGTGGAGGATAATATTTGAGTTATGAGTTTGGTCTTCATTTGAAACAGTGTGGAATAGTTTTGCAACTCACGCCACCTGGAACACCATAGCGTAATGGTGTGTCTGATTGTCGTAACCGAGATACGGTGCGATCTATGATGTCTCTTACTGATTTATCGCAATCGTTTTGGGATTATGCTTTAGAGACGGCTGCATTCACGTTAAATAGGGCACCATCGAAATCCGTTGAGATGACACCTTATGAACTGTGGTTTGGCAAGAAACCCAAGTTGTCGTTTCTTAAAGTTTGGCGCTGCGATGCTTATGTGAAAAAGCTTCAACCTGATAAGCTCAAACCCAAAACGGAGGTACCAAAGATGGAGGGCGCCCCCCCCCCCAAGCCCAATCCGAATTGGGTGTCCCCCCCCCCTTTCCTTCCCTTTCTCTCCCTCTTCCTTCTTCTACTACTCCAACTAGGGAAAGGGGGGAAACCTACTCCTACTGGGAGTAGGATGCCCCCTTGGGCACGCCATAGAGAGGGTCGGCCCTCCCCTCCTCCCCTCCTTCATATACAGGGGAGGGGGCACCCCATAGACACACAAGTTGACAGTTGTCTTAGCCGTGTGCGGTGCCCCCCTCCACAAATTTCCACCTCCATCATAATGTTGTAGTGCTTAGGCGAAGCCCTGCGTCGGTAACTTCATCTCATCGTCATCACGCCGTCATGCTGACGAAGCTCTCCCTCTGCCTTAGCTGGATCAGGAGTACAAGGGACATCACCGAGATGAACATGTGCAGATCGTGGAGGTGCCGTGCGTTCGGTACTTGGATCGGTTGGATCACAAAGACATTCGACTACATCAACCTCGTTACTAAACGCAAGATCTATCTAGGGATGCATAGAAACGAGAGGGGAGAATGTGTCTACATACCCTCGTATTCCGAAAGTGGAAGCGTTTATCAAAGCGGTTGATGTAGTCGTACACATTCACGATCCGTCCCGATCAAGTACCGAATGTACGACACCTCTGTGTTCAGCACATGTTCAGCTCGATGACGTCCTCTTCTTCTTGATCCAGCAAGACGGGCGAAGTAGTAGATGAGTTCCGGCGGCACCACGGCGTGGTGACGGTGTTGGTGAAGAACAATCTCCGCAGGGCTTTGCCTAAGCACTACGAAAACTATGACGGAGGATAAACTAGAGGGGACGGGGTTGCCGGCACAAGGCTTGGTGTTTCTTGATGTGTATTTGGTGCTAGCCGTGCCCCTCTATTTATATGTTGAGCCCTGGGTCGAAACTTGGAGCAAAAGCCTCCTCAAAGTCGGTTTTGCCCGAAAGGCAAGAGTCCCACTCGGACTCTAGGACCAAACGCCACAATCCTTGGCGTCTGGTCCAGACGCCACGGGCCTCGGCGTCTTGCCCAAGGCCAGACGCCAGGGTCTCAGGCGTTTGGCCCCCTGGCCTCCACAAAACTCCTTTTGCACCGACTTAAAGCCTCGTGGGCTTCACCCCTTGGCCGAACCATATCATCCTATATATCAATCTTTACCTCCGGACCATTCCAGAGCTCCTCGTCATGACCGTGATCTCATCCGGGACTCCGAACAACATTCGGTGACCAATATACATAACTCATATAATACTATATCGTCAACAAACATTAAGCATGCGGACCCTACGGGTTCAAGAACTATGTAGACATGACCGAGACATCTCTCTGGTCAATAACCAATAGCGGAACTTGGATGCCCATATTGGCTCCTACATATTCTACAATGATCTTTATCGGTCAAACCGCGTAACAACATACGTTGTTCCCTTTGTCATCAGTATGTTACTTCCCGAGATTCAATCGTCGGTATCATATACCTAATTCAATCTCGTTACCGGGAAGTCTGTTTACTCGTTTCGTAATGCATCATCCCACAACTAACTCATTAGTTACATTCCTTGCGAGGCTTATAGTGATGTGCATTACCGAGAGGGCCCAGAGATACCTCTCCGACAATCGGAGTGATGAATCCTAATCTCGATCTATGCCAACTCAACAAACACCATCGGAGACACCTGTAGAGCATCTTTATAAACACCCAGTTACGTTGTGACATTTGATAGCACACAAAGTTTTCCTTCGGTATTCAGGAGTTGCATAATCTCATAGTCATAGGAACATGTATAAGTCATGAAGAAAGCAATAGCAATAAACTAAACGATCATAGTGCTAAGCTAACGGATGGGTCATGTCAATCACATCATTCTCTAATGATGTGATCCTGTTCATCAAATGACAACTCATGTCCATGCCTAGGAAACTTAACCATCTTTGATTAACGAGCTAGTCAAGTAGAGGCATACTAGTGACACTCTGTTTGTCTATGTATTCACACATGTACTAAGTTTCTGGTTAATACAATTCGAGCATGAATAATAAACATTTATCATGATATAAGGAAATATAAATAACAACTTTATTATTGCCTCTAGGGCATATTTCCTTCAGTCTCCCACTTGCACTAGAGTCATTAATCTATTTCACATCGTCATGTGATTTCACACCAATAGTTCACATCTTCATGTGACTAATACCCAAAGGGTTTACTAGAGTCAATAATCTAGTTCACGTCGCCATGTGATTAACACCCAAAGAGTGATCATGTTTTGCTTGTGAGAGAAGTTTAGTCTACGGGTCTGCAACATTGAGATTCATATGTATTTTGGAAATTTCTATGACTACAATACTCTGCACAGAGCTACTCTAGCTAATTGCTCCCACTTTCAATATGTATCTAGATCGAGACTTAGAGTCATCTAGATCGGTGTAAAAAGCTTGCATCAACGTAACTCTTTACGACGAACTCTTTTATCACCTCCGTAACCGAGAAATATTTCCTTAGTCCTCTAAGGATAATTTTGACCGATGTCCAGTGATCTACTCCTAGATCACTATTGTACTCCCTTGCCAAAATCATGCTAAGGTATACAATAGGTCTGGTACATAGCATAGCATACTTTATACAACCTATGACTGAGGCATAGGGAATGACTTTTCATTCTCTTTCTATTTTCTGTCGTGGCCGGGTTTTGAGTTTTTACTCAATTTCACACCTTACAACTCAGGCAAGAACTCCTTCTTTGACTAATCCATTTTGAACTACCTCAAAATCTTATCAAGGTATGTCCTCATCGAAAGTCTTATCAAGCATCTTGATCTATCTTTATAGATCTTGATGCCCAATATGTAAGTAGCTTTACAGGTAATTCTTTCTTTGAAAAACTCCTTTCAAATTCTCCTTTATGCTTTCCAGAAAATTCTACATCATTTCCCATCAACAATATGTCATTCACATATACTTATCAGAAAGGCTGTAGTGCTCCCACTCACTTTCTTGTAAATACATGCTTCACCACAAGTCTGTATAAAACTATATGCTTTGATCAACTCATCAAAGTGTATATTCCAACTCCGAGATGTTTGCACCAGTCCATATATGGATCGCTGGAGCTTGCACACTTTGTTAACACCTTTAGGATTGAAAAAACCTTCTGGTTGCATCATATAAAACTCTTTTTTAATAAATCCATGAAGGAATGTAGTTTTGATATCCATTTACCAGATTTCATAAAATGCGGCAACTGCTAACATGATTCGGACAGGCTTTTAAGCATCGATACAAGTGAGAAAATCTCATCGTAGTCAATACCTTGAACTTGTCAAAAACCTTTTGCGACAATTCGAGCTTTGTAGATAGTAACACTACTATCAGCGTCCGTCTTCCTCTTGAAGATCCATTTATTCTGAATGGCTCACTGATCACTGGGTGAGTCAATCAAAGTGTATACTTTGTTCTCATACATGGATCCCATCTCAGATTTTATGGCCTTAAGCCATTTCGCTGAATCTGGGCTCATCATCGCTTCCTCATAGTTCGTTGTAGCGATCCGACCTTAGATGGTCAGATCTCTGTGTATAAGTGTCATCTCTGGATCGGTAATGCTGACACATAAAGTAATTGAAGGATTTTAACAGAGTGCAATCACACACTTATTACATCGAATGTCTCAAAAGAGAACTTATTACAATAATATGGCTTCAGGCCATCTAATTAAGATAACAGCGGAAGGCTTCGAAGATAAAGTGAGTCCATCAACTCCAACGGCATAGCTGAGTGCACGACAACGACCTAGCGCACCTTACTCTTCGTCTGAAAAGTCTGCACATAATACGTTGCAGCCCAAAACGGGTCAACACATGGAATACGTTGGAAAAATAACACTTTAGAGCAAAGAACAAGATAAAGGCTAACACTACATGCATATATGGCTGGTGGAGGCTCTATGGTTATTATGTTTTTGCGAAAAGCCATTTTTTTCCTACAACAAAGGAATATATTTTATTTAACTATCAAGTTGGTTGATAAACATTGAGAAGGTTCCTCCAACTCAATCCCAATTAAAAGTAATTAACAGCCCAACAAAAATAATTAAGAGTGATGAGATCAAATCAGTAATTCAGGTACCAGATATTCAAGATATCCATAACCAAGGACACGACTAATCATGATTAGTTTGTACACTCTCTGCAGAGGTTTGCGCACTTTTCCCCACAAGACTCGATCGCCTCCATTGTATTTCTCACACTTCATGATGTTTTAGAAACGGATGACCGAGACACAGTCTTTCCGAAGAGGTCCCCTTAACCAATAGATAGGCCGATACACCTACAATCCCCTACATCTGCTAGCCCGTCATGGAAAGGATTCCCACAACTTACTCAAGTATGCCAGAGCCCATAATGGCTTGTGGCTACACACGGAAGTTTCCAGCTTGAATAATCTTATGATCCCTTTAAGCTTGGGTGGCAAACCGTAGGATGATCACATGGGTACTCCGGGATATCCAGGACAGCTCTGGATTGCTCCAGGTGCCCAGACAACCACTGGGTGCTCCAGGGTGCCTCAACCAATCCACCCAAATGTGTATTAAAGTACCCACCTTAAGTTAACCATTATTTAATAACTCTCACATCTGTCATGGAATACACTCAACCAATCCACGTCTATGAGCTTAGCATAGCAATATAAGCATAACGTAGAAGTAACTCCTATGGTTTTGATATAAAGGGCAATAGGTTCTACTTCATTAACTACTTCCCAAAACCCACATGTTAATCAGATACTACTCATGCAATGTTTGAGGATTGGACTAATGCATAAAAACTGGGTACTAAAGGGACATGATCAAAGTGTTACTTGCCTTGCTGACGATCTGCAAACCCTAGAGACTCATAGTAGCACGCTTCACACTCCGGAAACTCTATCATAAACAAACAATAACATGCATAAGCAATAAAGCATAGATTCAAGGGTAAAACTCAACTAAGAAATGATCCCGGCTGAAAGTTCAACTGAAGAGCTTCGATTTGCAAGAAGAATCAATTGAATCAGAGCTACGAAACTCAAACTACGATCAAAAGAAGTTCGAAATCAAATCTGCTTGAAACCACATTTTAAATTGTCAAAATCAGGTTCAAGTTGTTTAGCAGGAAATAGGGGTTCGAGACGAAGATTTTGGCGTTGGTTTCACTGGATTTGGATGAATGGTTAAAAAGTTCTGAGGGTTTGAAGATCAGGGGCTAATCTCTGATAAAAATAATCGCGGATAGGTCCCTAACTAAAAAACAGAAAAAGAAAAATCTATCGGACGAACGTCCGCTAACAGAGACAGACGAATGAATTCATTCATTATAAGAACTAAAAAAACTAACGTTCGCAGAATAGATCTGAACTGAAGAAAAAACCACGAAAACTGATCTAAAAAAACTAATTAGATCTAGGGTTTACCACAATAAACCAAAAAAAACCGAACAAAACCAGTCGGTGGCGACGGTGGATCTGGACGGCGACGACAACGGGCGGCGGGGGCATCGGCGCGGGGCGTCGGGCGACGGCGGCCTAGGCCGCAGCGGCGGTGTGGCAACAAGCGGCGGCGCGCAGCGCGAGCGGCGGCGGAGGCTAGCGCGGGCGACGGCTGCGGGCTTGTGACGGCAGGGCGGAGTGGGGACGCGAGTGGGCTCCGGTGGTGGCTTGCTTGGGGAGGGGGCCGGCTCGAGGAGGAGTCCGGCTCGGACTCCCCTCAGCATCCGTGCATGGCACGGCGGCGGGGAAGGCGGCTGCGCGCGGGAGTGGGCCGGCTGGGCATGCGGCCCAGTCGGTCCGGAATTATTGTTAAAAAAAATCCACCGAAGAAAGATCCTAATAAAATATTAAAAATTCTAAAAAAATTCCAAAACAACTTTCACCGTCTAAATCCAATATTTAGAACAAAGTGAACATTTTTCTAGCCTAAGAATGCAATTTTAAAAAATGCATATTTTTTCTAATTCAAATAAAACCTCGAATAAAATGCAAATAAAATATTTATTTGATTTTAAAAAATTTCCTCCAGTATTTCTCTCTTTTTGAAGTCATATTATCTTCTTTCTTTTTATTTTGATATTTGACATATTCAGAGAGAAAAATATTAAAACCAAAATGATCCTCTTTTCAAATTTGAGAAAAATTCAAATATGAAATTCATGAAATCCCAACTCTCTTTATGGGTCCTTGAGTTGCTTAAGATTTCTAGGATCAAAGCCAAAATACAAATAAAATATGATATGCATATGATGACCTATGTATAGCATCCAAATTGAAAATTTGGGATGTTACAAACCTACCCCACTTAAGATGAATCTCGCCCTTGGGATTCGGGTTCGCTAGCAAATAGGTGAGGGTGGTCTTTCCGTAGGTCTTCCTCTCATTCCCAAGTGGCTTCATCCTCGGTATGGTGGCTCCACTGAACTTTCCAAAACTTGATAACCTTGCTGTGTGTAACTCGGCTGGCAAACTCAAAAATCTTGACAGGTTTCTCCTCGTAGGTTAGGTCACTGTCCAACTGAATTGCTTCCAGTG
Organism: Triticum aestivum; assembly: GCF_018294505.1. NCBI lineage: Eukaryota > Viridiplantae > Streptophyta > Magnoliopsida > Poales > Poaceae > Triticum > Triticum aestivum. Next base: position 337,642,763 of record NC_057797.1, read on the forward strand.
GCACTGTATCTCTCAGAGGAATATTGGCCATTTCTGCATTGCACTTCTTCAACTGGGAAACGTTAAACACATCATGAACTCCTGACAATCCTTCGGGTAACTCCAACTTGTAGGCTACTTCTCCCATACGTTCCAAAACTCGGTATGGTCCTACAAATCTCGGGGCTAACTTTCCCCTTTCTCCAAATCGTTTCACTCCTCGCAAAGGTGACACCCGAAGATACACTTTGTCTCCTATTTCATAGGCACCTCCTTGCGTTTTGAGTTGGCATAACTCTTCTGCCTAGACTGAGCTACCTTCACTCTATCTCGAATCAACTTAACCTTCTCTTCAGACTCATTGATCAAATCTGGTCCAAACAACTGACGGTCTCCAACTTCATCCCACATCAATGGTGCCCTGCACCTTCTCCCATATAAAGCTTCAAAAGGGGCCATCTTCAAACTGGCTTGGTAACTATTGGTGTATGAGAACTCCGCGTAAGGGAAATTCATCCCAACTAGATCCATAATCTAGCGCACAAGCTCTCAACATGTCCTCCAGAATCTGATTGACTATCTCGGTCTATCCATCTATCTGTGGACGAAAGGTTGTACTGAACTCTAGCCTGGTACCCAAGGTCTGGTCCAACTGATTCCAAAACTTCGAAGTAAACTGAGTCCCCCTATTGGATACGATTGTCCTCGGAACTCCATGCAGGCATACGATCCTGGCCAACTTCGCACTCGTATAGGTGGTTTTCACTGGGATAAAGTGAGCTACTTTGGTCAAACGATCCACTACTACCTAGATAGAATCATACCGTAATCGGGTCCTGGATAATCCGGTGATGAAATCCATGCCAAGCTTGTCCCACTTCCATTCGGGTTTCGGCATAGGCTGCAGTAATCATGTTGGCTTCTGATGTCCCGCCTTCACTCTCTGACATACATCACATACGGCTACATACTCGGCAATATCCTTCTTCATACCAGTCCACCAGAAATGCTCCATCAAATCCAGACACATTTTGGTGTTTTCGGGGTGTATCGAGTATGGCGAGTCATGAGCTTCATGAAGTATCAACTTCCTGATCTCCGCATTATTGGGTACATAAACACGGTCCTCAAACCATAAAGTTCGTGCTCATCCTCACGAAAACCTTTGGCTTTTCCTTTGCTCATATTCTCCTTTATCTCAGCAACTTCCTTGTCATCCTTCTGAGTTCTCGAATCCTTCCCAATAATGTTGGCTGAACCTCCATTGCTGCAACAAAACCTCTAGGAACTATATCCAAACGAATCTCCATGAGATATTTGGCTACCTCCTTTGGTAATCCTCCGCTTACGAGGGTACTGACATAACTCTTCCGGCTCAAAGCGTCTGCTACTACATTGGCTTTACCTGGATGATAGTGTAGCTTCATATAATAATCCTTTATAAGCTCCAACCATCTCCTTTGTCTGAGATTCAACTCCTTCTACGTGAAAATGTACTTCAAACTCTTGTGATCCGTGTACACATCACAGTGATTTCCAATAAGAAAATGTCTCCAGGTCTTGAGCGCATGCACTACGGCTGCTAACTCCAAATCATGTGTGTCATAATTCAATTCATGCGGTCGAAGATGACGTGAAGTATATGAAACAACTCTTCCGTCTTGCATAAGTACACCTCCAAGTCCTAAGCGAGAGGCATCGCAATACACTTGGAAATCCTTGTGTATATCCAGCAGAATCAGCACTGGGGCTGTAACCAAACGTTTCTTCAACTCCTGAAAACTTGCCTCACATTCATGTATCCATTTAAACTTAGTGTCCTTCTTCAACAACTCCATCATGGGCTTCGCAATCTTGGAAAAATTCTCAATGAATCTCCGGTAATATCTCGCGAGTCCTAGAAAAATGTGGATCTCTCCGACTGAGGTGGGTGCCAACCACTCAGTGACTGACTGAACTTTGGTAGGGTCTACTGCTATACCTTCTCCTGATATAACATGTCCAAGAAATCCAACTTCCTTCAACCAAAACTCAAACTTGCTGAACTTGGCATATAACTGATGTTCCCTGAGCTTCTCGAGAACTAAGCACAAATGCTCCTTGTGCTCCTCTTCATTCTTCGAGTATACCAAAATATCATCAATGAATACCAAGACAAACTTATCCAAGAACTCCATGAACACCTTATTCATCATACTCATGAAATAGGCAGGGGCATTGGTCAATCCAAATGACATTACCGTGTACTCATATAGCACGTACGTTGTGGTAAAAGTTGTCTTAGGTATATCATGTTCTCGGATCTTCAGCTGATGGTACCCTGGTCATAGATCGATCTTGGAAAATACTTTAGCTCCTTGCAGCTGGTCAAACAAATCATTTATCATCCGTAGGGGGTACTTATTCTTGATCGTCACTTCATTTAATGCACGATAATCAACAACCATTCTCAAAGATCCATCCTTCTTCTCAAATAAGAGCACTGGGGCTCCCCACGGTGACGAACTTGGTCGAATGTAACCTTTCTCCAATAACTCTTTAATCTTCTTCTTAATTTCCTCCAGATCATTTGCGGGCATCCCGTATGGCCTCTTCGATATTGGTCCGGTGCCTGGCAACAGCTCTATCAAAAATTCTATGTCTCTATCTGGCGGCATGCCTGGTAGTTCCTCTGGAAATACATCCGGGTAATCCTTCACTACAGGCACTTCCTCCTGAACAACTCCTGAGAGGGAATTTACTTGGGTCTTCCTTGGCGCATGCCTATATACATACTTAATCCTTTTTCCCTCCGGGGTGGTGAGAAAAATTGACTTACTGTTGCAATCGATGTTTCCCCCATACATCAATAGCCAATCCATGCCTAGTATCACATCCAATCCTTGTGACTACATAATTATTAGGTCTGAGGGGAAAACATGCCTACCTATGGTCAATGGCATCTGAAAACATCCTTTGCTTGCCATATACTCCGCTCCCGGCGAGCTTACTAGCAAGGTGTCTTAAGAACTTTGGTGGGCAACTTATACTTATCCACAAATCCCCTCGAAATGTATGAATGCGATGCACCAGTATCAAAAAGAACGATTGCAGTAAATGACTTAACCAACCACTTACCTATAACTGCATCTGGCTGTTCTTCAACCTCCTCCAGGTTAATGTGGTTCACCTGTCCCCTGTTGAAAGGGTTGAGCTTCTTCCCAGAGTTTCCATTGCCATTTCCATTCTTTTCTTCAGAACACTATGTGGCGTAGTGTCCAGTCTTCCCGCACTTGAAACAAGTAATGTATCTTAGATCCTTCTTGGTGGGTGTAGTGGGGTTGAGACGGTTATGGCTGCTACTTCCTCCATTCCCATTCCCATTCTTGGGGCCATTGTGATTATGCGAACTTCCTCCATTGTGAGTGTGGCCTCCATGGTTGTGGTGGGTGTATCCTCCCAAGTTCGGGGTAAAACGAGGTCTTTGCTGAGCTCTTGAATTGTACTCCCCTTGTCCATATTTCCTTTTGCGGCTCTCTATCTGCTGCTGTTTCCCTTCAATCATAAGAGCACTGTCTACCAACTCCTGGTAGTTAGCAAATGTTGCCACCATCAACTGCATGCTCAGCTCATCGTTTAGTCCTTCCATAAACTTCTCCTGCTTCGCGGCATCTGTGGCCACATCATCCGGGGCATAACGAGCTAACTTAGTACACTCATCCACGTACTGCCCCATAGTATGATTTCCCTGATGTAAGTTGTGCAACTCACACTTTTTCGTGCTCATAGATCCAGTTGAGACATGTGCAGTGCAAAAAGCTTGCTGAAACTGATCCCAGGTGACATTGGCTATAGGGAAAGTGGATGTGTAATTCTCCCACCATGAGGCTGCGGGCCCATCCAGTTGGTGTGTGGAAAAATGCACCTTCTCTGCATCTGTGCAACCTACGGTGGTCAACTCCCTTCCAATCCTGCGTAGCCAGTCATCAGTAACAATCGGCTCAGTGCTAATAGAAAACACCGACGGATTCAACCTCAGAAAACGGGCTAAGTTGTCAACTTGAGGTGGTGGCGGTGGGTTGTTGTTGTTGTTGTTGTTGCCTTGGTTCTAGACTAGTAGTTGCATCAAGGCATTCTACTGTTGGATCAACCGAGTGAGCTTCGGTAGGAAGACAAATCCAGGGTCACGTCTCGGAGGCATCTGATGGGTTTAGAGGGGAGAGATTATAATAGAATGAGGTCTAAGGAGAAAAAACTACCCATATGCACATGAGACAAACACATTCATATCACACCACTCAATTCAAACAAGGGCATACAATCGATCTAGCTACCGTTACAAAAACTCGGGCTACTACTATATACATGGGGGAATACTACTGATAATATGGTGGTCATCTAGAAATTTTGATCGGTGGAAGACTCCATGATATCTGCTCTAGCTTCATCTTCTTAATCATCATCACTACTGTCGGGGTCGGAATCTGTGTCGTCGATGATGATGTAGTCTTCGGGATGGTCGTCATCTCCTCCTGGCGCGGGGTCTCCCATGAATACTCCTAGCTTCCTCGTCAGGTCATCATTCTTTTCTACTAGCACTACAATTTCCTCCTCATATCCGTCGCGTGTAGACTTGAGTTCCTCTTCAAGATACATGTTCCTAGTCATCACCTTCTTCAGATCTATCATGCTGGCGCACATTTGGTTCTCCTGGCGGCGAATGTGTTGGTTTAATTCCTGGATAAAGGCTGCAATGGACTTGTTCCTCCTGGTGCTGATCATCTCCCATTGATCATCTCGGCGCTCACATGTCCGGTAGATGGTGTCCTTAAGATCCTTGTGATAAACTTCGCCGATGCATCCCATGGCGATGTGTGCTGCCATGCTCTTTCCTAGACTCCAGGTTGGTGCATCAAAGGAAAACTCTATGGGCTCAATAACTGGCATGAATGTCCTTCCTGGAACATGAACTCGAATCATCCAATGCTCCTATTCTGGTAAAGTGGCGGTGTAGGCCCCGGTGAAGCTTGGTATTCCGATGTTCAGGTACCTAGTGACTTCCTTCAAGTGTCATCCAAATGGGGTGTCTTCATCCGGTTGAGAAAACTTATTCCTTCGGTCCGCCATCTATAGAGTGGAAAATGGAGAGGAGTCAGAAATGAGTAGAGAAGAGTGACCTATGGCTTATCTTAGTGGTGGCGTCCTGCAATCAGCGTATGCTTGATACCATCTTGTAGCGATCCAACCTCAGATGGTCAGATCTCTGTGTATAAGTGTCATCCCTGGATCGGTAATGCTGACACACACAGTACTTGAAGGATTTATAACAGAGTGCAATCACACACTTATTACCTTGAATGTCTCAAAAGAGAACTTATTACAATAATATGGCTTAAGGACATCTAATTAAGATAATAGTGGAAGGATTCGAAGATAAAGTGAGTCCATCAACTCCAACGACATAGCTGAGTGCACGACAACGACCTAGTGCACCTTACTCTGCGTCTGAAAAGTCTGCAACATAATACGTTGCAGCCCGAAACGGGTCAACACATGGAATATGCTGGTAAAATAACACTTTAGAGCAAAGAACAAGATAAAGGCTAACACTACATGCATATATGGCTGGTGGAGGCTCTATGGTTTTTATGTTCTTGCGAAAAGCCAATTTTTTCCTACAACAAAGGAATGTATTTTATTTAACTATCAAGTTGGTTGATAAACATTGAGAAGGTTCCTCCAACTCAATCCCAATTAAAAGTAGTTAACATCCCAACAAAATTAATTAAGGGTGATGAGATTAAATCAATAATTCAGGTACCAGATACTCAAGATGTCCATAGCCGGGGACACGGCTAATCATGATTAGTTTGTACAATCTCTACAAAGGTTTGCGCACTTTTCCCCACAAGACTCGATCTCCTCCATTGTATTTCTCGCACTGCATGATGTTTGAGAAACGGATGACCGAGACACAGTCTTTTTGAAGAGGCCCCCTTAACTGATAGATAGGCCGGTACACCTACAATCCCGTACATCTACTAGCCCATCATGGAAAGGATTCCCACAACTTACTCAACTATGCCAGAGCCCATAATGGCTTGTGACTGCACACGGAAGTTTCCAGCATGAATAATCTTATGATCCCTTTGAGCTTGGGCGAAAACCCGTAGGATGATAACACGGATACTCCGGGATATCCCAGGACAGCTCTGGATTGCTCTAGGTGCCCAGACAACCACTGGGTGCTCCAGGGTGCCTCAACCAATCCACCCAGATGTGTATTAAAGTAGCCACCTTAAGCTAACCATTATTTAATAACTCTCACATCTGTTATGGAATACACTCAACCAATCCACGTCTACGAGCTTAGCATAGCAATATAAGCATAACGTAGAAGTAACTCATATGGTTTTGATATAAAGGGCAATAGGTTCTACCTCATCAACTACTTCTCAAAACCCACATGTTAATCAGGTCCTACTCATGCAATGTTTGAGGATTGGACTAATGCATAAAAATGGGTATTAAAGGGATATGATCAAAGTGTTACTTGCCTTGCTGACGATCTGCAAACCCTGGACACTTGTAGTAGCACGCTTCGCACTCCGAAAACTCTATCGCAAACAACCAATAACATGCATAAACAATCAATCATAGATGCAAGTGTAAAACTTAAATAAGAAAAGATCCCAACGGAAAGTTCAACTGAAGAGCTTCAATTTGCAAAAAGAATCAATCAAATCAGAGCTACAAAACTCGAACTACGATCAAAAGAAGTTCGAAATCAAATCTGCTTGAAACCAAAATTTAAATTGTCAAAATCATGTTCAACTTGTTTAACAAGAAGGAGGGGTTCGAGACGAAGATTTTGGCGTTGGTTTCACTGGATTTGGACGAACGGCTAAAAAGTTGCGAGGGTTTGAGGATCAGGGGCTAATCTGCGATAAAAATAATCGCGGATAGGTCCCTAGCAAAAAAAAGAAAAATCTATCAGACAAACGTCCGCTAACAGAGACAGACGAACGAATTCGTTCGTTATAAGAACTAAACGAACAAACATTCACAGAATAGATCTGAACCGAAGAAAAAACCGCGAAAACCGATCTAAAAAAACTAATTAGATCTAGGGTTTACCGAAATAAGCTGAAGAAAACCGGACAAAAAACTGTCGGCGCCGGCGGATCCGAACGGCGATGGCAGCGGGCGGCGGCATCGGCGCGGGGCTTCGGGCGATGGCGGCAGCGACGACGACGACGGTGCGGCAGCAGGCGGCGGCGGCGGCAGCGGCAGCTAGCGCGGGCGGCGGCTGTGGGCTTGCGGCGGCGGGACGGAGTGGGGAGGCAAGGGGGCTCCGGCGGCGGCATATAAAGGGGGCGGGGTGGCGGCTTGCTTGGGGAAGGGGCCGGCCCAGGGAGGAGTCCGGCTCGGACTCCCCTCGGCTTCCGTGTGCGGCACGACAGCGGGGAAGGCGGCGGCGCGCGGGAGTGGGCCGTTTGGGCTTCGGCCCAGTAGGTCCGGAATTTTTTTATTTTTATTTTTTAAAATAAATTCCGCCGAAGAAAAATCCTAATAAAATATAAAAAATTCTAAAAAAAATGCCAAAACAATTTTCACGGTCTAAATAAAATATTTTGAACAAAGTGAACATTCTTCTGGCCTAAGAATGCAATTTTGAAAAATGCATATTTTTTCTAATTCAAATAAAACCTTGAATAAAATCCAAATAAAATATTTATTTGATTTTAAAATTTTCCCTGCTGTATTTCTCTCTTTTTGAATAAGTCGTATTATCTTCTCTTTTTTATTTTGACATTTGAAATATTCGGGGAGAAAAATATTAAAACCAAAATGATCCTCTTTTCAAATTGAGAAAATTTCAAATATGAAAATCATGAAATCGCCAACTCTCTCTGTGGGTCCTTGAGTTGCTTAAGATTTCTAGGATCAAAGCCAAAATGCAAATAAAAGATGGTATGCATATGATGACCTCTGTATAACATCGAAATTGAAATTTTGGGATGTTACATTCATAGGTTTGTCATGGTCTAGTAACATGACTTCCAGAAAGGATTACCGTACAACTCTAGTGCGGAATGTACTCGGGTTGACCTACGAGGTTCGGTAGTAACTTGATCTGAAGTTTCAAGATCATCATCATTAACTTCCTCACTAATTGTTGTCGGCATCACTGGAACTGATTTCAGTGATGAGCTACCTTCCAATTCGAGAGAAGGTACAATTACCTAATCAAGTTCTACTTTCCTCCCACTCACCTCTTTCGAGAGAAACTCCTTCTCTAGAAAGGATCCACTCTTATTGTATTGCAATAAACATGATCCAATCATATTATGCTCAACGCAAACACCAAATATCATTTACTTTAGGTTCATCACTAATCCCGAAGGTAAAGGGAGTGTACGATGGTGATCTTATCAACCTTGGAATCACTTCCAACACACATCATCACCTTGCCCTCAACTAGTGTTTGTTCATTTTGTAACTCATGTTTCAAGTTACTAATCATAGCAACTGAACCAGTATCAAATACACGGGGGCTACTATGAACACTAGTAAAGTACACATCGATAACATGTATATCATATATACTTTTGTTCACTTTGCCATCCTTCTTATCCTCCAAGTATTTAGGGCAGTTCCGCTTCCAGTGACCATTTCCTTTGTAGTAGAAGCACTCAGTTTCAGGCTTGGGTCTAGCTTTGGGCTGCTTCATGGGAGTGGCAACTTGCTTACCATTCTTCTTGAAGTTCCCTTTCTTTCCCTTGCCCTTTTACTTGAAACTAGTGGTCTGGTCAACCATCGACACTTGATGCTTTTCTTGATTTCTACCTTCGCCGATTTCAGCATCGCAAAGAGCTCGGGAATCATTTTACGTCATCCCTTGCATATTATAGTTCATCACTAAGTTCCAGTAACTTGGTGATAGTGACTAGAGAACTCTGTCAATCACTATCTTATCTGGAAGATTAACTCCCACTTGATTCAAACAATTGTAGTACCCAGACAATCTGAGCACATGCTCACTGGTTGAGCTATTCTCCTCCATCTTCTAGGCAAAGTACTGTCAGAGGTCTCATACCTCTCGACACGGGCATGAGTTCGAAATACTAATTTCAACTCTTGGAACATCTTATATGCTCCGTGGCGTTCGAAACTTTTTTGAAGTCCCGGTTCTAAGACGTAAAGCATGGCGCACTAAACTATCAAGTAGTCAACATACCAAGCTTGCCAATCGTTCATAACGTCTCCCTCTGCTCCTACAATGGTCCATCACCTAGCGGTGCATCAAGGATATAATTCTTCTGTGCAGCAATGAGGATAATCCTCAGATCATGGAGCTAGTCTGCATCATTGCTACTGACATCTTTCAACATAGTTTTCTCTAGGAACATATCATAAATAAAACGGGGAAGCTATACGCGAGCAATTGATCTACAACATAGATATGCAAATACTATCAGGACTAAGTTCATGATAAATTTAAGGTCAATTAATCATATTACTTAAGAACTCCCACTTAGATAGACATCCCTCTAGTCATCTAAATGATCATGTGATCCATATCAACTAAACCATGTTCGATCATCACGTGAGATGGAGAAGTTTTCAATGGTGAACATCACTATGTTGATCATATCTACTATATGATTCACGCTAGACCTTTCGGTCTCAGTGTTCTAAGGCCATATCTGCATATGCTAGGCTCGTCAAGTTTAACCCGAGTATTCTGCTTGTGCAAAACTGGCTTGCACCTGTTGTATGTGAACGTAGAGCTTATCACACCCGATCATCACGTCGTGTCTCGGCATGACGAACTGTAGCAACGGTGCATACTCAAAGAGAACACTTATACCTTGGAATTTAGTGAGAGATCATCTTATAATGCTACTGCCATACTAAGAAAAATAAGATGCATAAAGGATAAACATCACATGCAATCAATATAAGTGATATGATATGGCCATCATCATCTTGTGCCTTTGATCTCCATCTCCAAAGCACCATCATGATCACCATCGTCACTGGCTTGACACCTTGATCTCCATCGCATCATCGTTGTTGTCTCGCCAACTATTGCTTCTACGACTATGGCTACCGCTTAGTGATAAAGTAAAGCAATTACATGGCGATTGCATTTCAAACAATAAAGCGACAACCATATGGCTCCTGCCACTTGCCGATAACTGTGTTACAAAACATGATCATCTCATACAATAATATATATAATCACATCTTGACCATATCACATCACAACATGCCCTGCAAAAACAAGTTAGACATCTTGTACTTTGTTGTTGCAAGTTTTACGTGGCTGCTACGGGCTTCTAGCAAGAACCATTCTTACCTACGCATCAAAACCACAACGTGGTATAGTGATTGCTTTTTGATCTTCAAAAGAACCCTATTCATTGAATCTGATTCGACTAAAGTTGGAGAAACTGACACCCGCCAGCCACCTATGTGCAAAGCACGTCGGTAGAACTAGACTCATGAACACGGTCATGTAATGTCGATCCGGGCTGCTTCATCCAACAATACCGCCGAATCAAGAAACCACTAGTGACGGCAAGCAATATGTATATACCCATGCCCACAACTCCTTTGTGTTCTACTGGTGCATATAACATATACGCATAGACCTGGCTCTGATACCACTATTGGGGAACACGGTAATTTCAAAAAAAATCCTACGCACACGCAAGATCCATCTAGGTGATGCATACTAATGAGCGAGAGAGTGTGTCCACATACCCTCGTAGACCGAAAGCAGAAGCATTTAGTAACGCGGTTGATGTAGTCGAACGTCTTCGCGATCCAACCGATCCAAGTATCGAACGCACGACACCTCTGTGATCTGCACACGTTCAGCTCGGTGACATCCCTTGTACTCTTGATCTAGCTAAGGCCAAGGAAGAGTTTCGTCAGCACGATGGCGTGATGATGGTGATGATGAAATTACCGACGCAGGGCTTCGCTTAAGCACTACAACAAATGACCGAGGTGGAAATTTGTGGAGGGGGCACTGCACACGGCTAAGGCAACTGTCAACATGTGTGTCTATGGGGTGTCCCCCTCCCCCGTATATAAAGGAGGGGAGGAGGGGAGGGCCGGCCCTCTCTATGGCGCGCCCAAGGGGGAGTCCTACTCCCAGTAGGAGTAGGTTCCCCCCTTTCCCTAGTTGCAGTAGGATGTGACACCCCGATTCAATCGTACACTAATCATACACGCAAACGTGTACGATCAAGATCAGGGACTCACGGGAAGATATCACAACACAACTCTAAAATAAAATAAGTCATACAAGCATCACATTACAAGCCAGGGGCCTCGAAGGCTCGAATACAAGAGCTCGATCATAGACGAGTCAGCGGAAGCAACAATATCTGAGTACAGACATAAGTTAAACAAGTTTGCCTTAAGAAGGCTAGCACAAACTAGGATACAGATTGAAAGAGGCGCAGGCCTCCTGCCTGGGATCCTCCTAAACTACTCCTGGTCGCCGTCAGTGGGCTGCACGTAGTAGTAGGCACCTCCGGTGTAGTAGGAGTCGTCGTCAACGGTGGCGTCTGGATCCAGGGCTCCAACATCTGGTTGCGACAACCAGGTAGAAGGGATAGGGGGAAAAGAAGGAGAAAGCAACCGTGAGTACTCATCCAAAGTACTCCCTCCGTTCATAATTACTTGTCTCGAATATGGATGTATCTAGAACTAAAATACATCTAGATACATCCATTTATGCGACAAGTAATTCCGAACGGAGGGAGTACTCGCAAGCAAGGAACTACACTACATATGCATGGGTATATGTGTAAAGGGCCATATCGGTGGACTGAACTGCAGAATGCCAGAATAAGAGGGGGATAACTAATCCTGTCGAAGACTACGCTTCTGGCAGCCTCCGTCTTGCAGCATGTAGAAGAGAGTAGACTGAAGTCATCCAAGTAGCATCGCATAGCATAATCCTACCCGGCGATCCTCTCCTCGTCGCACTGCTAGAGAGCGACCACCGGGTTATATCTGGCACTTGGAAGGGTGTGTTTTATTAAGTATCCGGTTTTAGTTGTCATAAGGTCAAGGTACAACTCCAAGTCGTCCTGTTACCAAAGATCACGGCTATTCGAATAGATTAACTTCCCTGCAGGGGTGCACCACCTAACCCAACACGCTCGATCCCATTTGGCCGGACACACTTTCCTGGGTCATGCTCGGCCTCGGAAGATCAACACGTCGCAGCCCTACCTAGGCACAACAGAGAGGTCAGCACGCCGGTCTAAATCCTATGGCACAGGGGTCTGGGCCCATCGCCCATTGCACACCTGCATGTTGCGAGGGCGGCCGGAGAGCAGACCTAGCAACCTCCATTACAAAGGAAGTTGCGTTACGCGGTCCAACCCGGCGCGCGCCGCTCAGTCGCTGACGTCACGAAGCCTTTGGCTGATACCACGACGTCGAGTGCCCATAACTATCCCCGCGTAGATGGTTAGTGCGTATAGGCCAATGTCCAGACTCAGATCAAATACCAAGATCTCGTTAAGCGTGTTAAGTATCCGCGAACGTTGACCACGGCCAGGCCCACCTCTCTCCTAGGTGGTCACAACCTGCCATGTTGCTCCGCCTCAAAGTAACAGTCGGGGGCCGTCAGGAACTCAGGCCCACCACTACCTGGATGGAGCCACCTGCCCCTTCAGCCCCCATCTCCGAACAGTATCATAAGTAATGTAACAGTATAAGTATATATCATATGCCTGTGATCACCTCCCGAAGTGATCACGGCCCAGTAGTATAGCATGGCAAACGGACAAGAATGTAGGGCCACTGAACTAGCATCCTATACTAAGCATTTAGGATTACAGGTAAGGTATCAATAGTTGTAGCAACAATGACATGCTATGCATCAGAATAGGAATAACGGAAAGCAGTAACATGCTACACTACTCTAATGCAAGCAGTAGAGAGAAGAGTAGGCGATATCTGGTGATCAAGGGGGGGCTTGCCTGGTTGCTCTGGCAAGAGAGAGGGGTCATTGACACCGTAGTTGAACTAGGATCGCCGGCAGTCTCGGAGTTTACCGGAAAAGAGTAACGGAGGGGGAATACAATAAATAATAGAGCAATCAAAGTATCACAAAACATAACAAGACAATACCCGGTGCTACAGGTGACCTAACGCGGTATGAGGTGATACCTGTGAAGTGGGAAAACATCCGGGAAAATATCCCCAGTGTTTCGTGTTTTCGGACAGATGAATCGGAGGGGAAAAGTTCCATGTTCACTATGCTAGGGATGTGTGGCGCACGAACGGGCTGCGTATCCGGATTCGTCTCGTTTTTCTGATCAACTTTCATGTAGAGAACTTTTTCATCCGAGATACAGTTTGTTTTCTAAGATATTTCAAAGTTTTAAAATGATTTTCTAGATTTTCTTATTTATTTTTAATTTCGAAAATCAGCAGTTAAAAACTGGGTGCACCTGGTGCAGTGCACCAAAGGTGCACCAGTGAGGCTGGCCAGTGGGTCCAGTCAACTGCTGACTCAGCGGTTGACCGGTCCATGGTTGACCAGTCAAATGTCCTATGGGACCTAGTTGTCATACTCTGTAATATTTTAACAATGTTTAGTTAATTCCTAATAGGCTTATTAGAGGGTGGCCCACCTTTCATAAAGCTATATCTAATCTAATAAAAAATTAACTTAATCAACAGGGCCCATATGTCATAGTGTAGCAACTAACCTAACTAGTACTACCAATTAAATTAGTCCCTAATCTAATATGCACGCTACAGCCGGCCACTGGTGGATGTGCTCACCCACGCACACAGCAAGGCCGCCGTGGCCATTAGCAGGAGCAAGTAGCGCACAGCAGCGGCAGCAGCTAACAATAGCAGTAGTGATAGAAGCTAAGCAGCTAAGCAACAGAGGGCAGCAGCTAAGCAGCGGCAGAAATAGAAGGCAGTAACAGGGGCGGCGCTAGGCGGCAGGCGGCAGCAGGGCGGTGCTAGGCGATGGCTGGCAAGCAGCTGCAGGCGGAGGCGAGGCCAGGGATGGGCGCGTGCTGGCAGCAGTATGCAACAACAGCAGATGGCAGTTAAGCAGCAGCAGCTCACGCACGCACGTATGTACGCGGACACGCGAGCTCGGATGTGCTCGGGGACGGCAAACAGCTACCGAATCGAGGCGGGGGACGGAGGGATCCGGAGGAGTTGCTCACCGCGAGATCATTGGCGTGCTCGGGAAGGGTTGGGGTGGACCAGACAGGCGATGGTGATGGCGAGACGGCGACGGGCGAAGCGGAGGGAGGTGCTCGATCCGGCGATGGAGACCCCTGTGGCTCGAGCTGGTGGGCAGGGACGGCGTGGACGAGCGCGGGGAGGGCCATGGACATCAAGGGGCGGCACGGGGGTCCTCGATGCATGGAAACGACGGTGGCGCATCGTTGCCAAGCTCGGTTATGAGCTCCAGATCCAAAACGAGGAAAGGGGAGAGGGAAATATCCCTAGGGTTCGGTCGACGGCTGTAACACCCCGGATGTAACTTTCCTTATTTGTACTCCAACTCTTGCCGTTTCCGGCGTTACGTTATATTTATTTCCTCGGGTTCGGGTTTTGTCTCCGTGTGTTGTTGTCTTTGTCATACATCTCATATCATGTCATCATGTGCATTGCATTTGCATACGTGTTCATCTCATGCATTCGAGCATATTCCCCGTTGTCCGTTTTGCATTCCGGCGCTTCGTTCTCCTCCGGTGGCCTTTTCTAGCTTTCTTTCGTGTGTGGGGTTTAAACATTTCCGGATTGGACCGAGACTTGCCAAGAGGCCTTGGTTTACTACCGGTAGACCGCCTGTCAAGTTTCGTACCGTTTGGACTTCGTTTGATACTCCAACGGTTAACCGAGGGACTGAAAAGGCCTCGTGTGTGTTGCACCCCTACACCCCTCCAATTTGGCCCAAAACCCACCAAACTCTGCTCCATGTCCTAGAGCGTTTGATCACGATCGCGTGGCCGAAAACCGCACCTCATTTACACTCTCCTAGCTCCACTTATGTCTATA
>NC_057797.1:337658215-337660583 GCF_018294505.1 Triticum aestivum
CCGCCGCCCCACGGCGTGGTCGCCGCCTCCGGCCGCCGCCGCACCACCCCATCGCCTCGGTCGCCGCGCCCACGCCGCCTCGCCGCAGGCACCCCACTCCGGCGAGCTCTCCGCACCGGCCGGCCCCTCCTCTCCTCACTCCGGCGACCGCGATAGCTCCGGCGAGCTCGGATCCAGCCGTGCCTCGGTTTCCGTGCAGATCTGAGATATTTTGAATCGGGGTGGACTTTTTCCCCTCCGAACCCTAATTTTTGTGCATACTTTGACCGGCCGTATCTTTGCATCCGTAGCTCCGATTTGGGCATATAGCATATCAAAATGTTCGCTCGACGAGTACATCATTTCATTCCATTGCATCATTTTCATTTGAGTTCATCTTGACGCCCAAAATGCTGTTAGAAGGAGGCTTCGTGAGATATTTGTCAGATTTGCTAGTTCATCTTAGACTTTTGTCATTTTCGCCATGATTATTGTGTGCATGCTATGCCTGTGAGTCCTTCATGTGTTTTGTTAAGCATTTTGTCTTCTTTCCAGAGGTGCAACCCATGCATTTTTAGGATGTGTGTGGTGACTTTTGCAAGCTTGCAAAGTGAGGCACCCGGTAAATCTGTTTTCAGGGACTTAGTAGTTTTCACTAAGTCTGGGATTATTTAGTTCGTGATGCCATATGTTCAGCTTGTTTCCTAGTGATCCGTGCCTCTTTTGAGGATGATCAGTAAAGGAGTTTTGTTAATCATGTTATGCTCTATCCATACATGTCTTTGTTTGCAATTATGGAGCACCCTAACTTGAGTCAATCGAGCTCTACTTTTGCTTCGTTGTGAATCTGGGCAGATCGTCAACTCGTTTGCGATTTTGCCGATGCTATTTTAGTTGATCCGTGCATGCTATGCCATTGTTCTTGCCATGTCTAGCTTGTATTTTGTGCCTTCTTAAAGGATGTATGCTTGCCTTGCCATGACTTGCACCGTAGTGAGTGCATCGAGCTCGTTTACATGCCTTCGTGAGTTATATTTCAGCATGTCTCAGTTTTCACTAAGTCTGAAAACTGATTGTGTTTTAGCTATGTTCGTGTGCCCGTTAGTATATTTTGTGAACCCTTTTGTCCCCAGGTCACTTTGGGTCTTTTGTTAAGCTTGTTGAGTAGCTCCATGCCATGTTCTTACTTGTCTTAATCAGGGCATGTATCATGTTGTTTTGCTGCTCCGAAGAGGGCTTCGTGATATGAAATTCCAGACAAGTGTTAATTTCACTAAGTCTGTGATCTGTTTTGCATTTGCGTTTTTGCCATGCTTGTTTGAACCTCCTAGTGGATGAATTGGCCGTGGCTCAGTGCTAGTATTTTGTTAAGCATCTTGTGTGCATCCCTGCCATGTATTTTGTTGTCATATTTGGTGGCTGTAGCATGTTCATCTCATTGCATTTAGGTGCCTACTTGCTGTAAATCGCAGGCCGGTGTCAATTTTGAATCGCTTGCCATTTCCAAACCGTAACTCCGATTCCGGCGTTCTTTATATCGTTTTCAAGCGATTTCATCTCATCTTTCCAGTGGTACCCTTGGAATTCCATGTTGAGGCCAGGTTCATGCATTCCATGTCATATCTTGCATTTTGCATCTCGCATCGCATCCCGCATAGCATATCATCATTGCATCATTTTGCTTGGTCTTGCACGTGGTTGATTTTGTCTTTGTTGCTTGTTTGTCTTGTTTGGGTAGAGCCGGGAGACGAGTTCTCTACTGAGGAGCCCATTGAGTTTGCTTGTGAGGATCCAGTCAACTCTGACAACTGTGCAGGCAAGATGATCATACCCTCGAAATCACTACTATCTTTGCTATGCTAGTTTGCTCGCTCTTGCAATGCCAATGCTACGATGCCTACCTTTTGCTTGTCATCCTCCCAATTGCCATGTTGAAACTCTAACCCACCATGTCCTAGGAAACCGTTGATTGGCTATGTTACCGCTTTGCCCAACCCCTCTTATAGCGTTGCTAGTTGCAGGTGAAGATTGGAGGCCGATCCTTGTTGGAACACCTTTTATTTACTTGTTGGGATATCATTATATTGCTATGTTATCTTAATGCATCTATATACTTGGTAAAGGGTGGAAGGCTCGGCCTCTCGCCTAGTGTTTTGTTCCACTCTTGCCGCCCTAGTTTCCGTCATATCGGTGTTATGTTCCCGGATTTTGCGTTCCTTACGCGGTTGGGTTATAATGGGAACCCCTTGATAGTTCGCCTTGATTAAAGCTTTTCCAGCAATGCCCAACATTGGTTTTACCATTCGCCACCTAGCCTCTTTTCCCTTGGGTTACCGGAGCCCGAGGGTCATCTTATTTTAACCCCCCCGGGCCAGTGCTCCTCTGAGTG
>NC_057797.1:338656943-338666289 GCF_018294505.1 Triticum aestivum
GCCACCGCGTCGCGCCGCCGCGCTCCGGCCGCCGCACAGGCGACCTTGCGCCGTCGACGGCCGTCTTCCTCGTCCCCGCCGTGCTACAGTGGATCTGGCTGTCCTCGTAATCCATGCAAACCCTAGATCTCAGGGTGATATTTTCGTCTAAGTCCAAGTTTTCTCAGATCCAAGTTGCCATGTTCGTAGCTCTGTAACTTTGCATCCGTAACTCCGATTCATGCATATAGCATATCAAAATGTTCACCTCAGAGAGTACATCATTTCATTCCATTGCATCATTTTCCTTTGAGTTCATCTTGATGCCCGAAATGCTGTTAGAAGAGGGCTACTTGAGTTAATTGTCAGATCTGTTACTCCGTTTAGCACTTTTTGTCATTTTTGCCATGATTATTGTGTGCATGATATGCCCGTGTGCTCTACATGTGTTTTGTTAAGGGTTTTGTCATCTTTCCAGAGGTGCAACCCATGTATTTTTGTGATGAGTGTGGTGACTAGTGCAAGCTTGCAAAGTGATGCACTTGCTAATTCTGTTTTCAGGGACTTGGTAATTCCACTAAGTCCTTGATCTGTTTATTTCATGATGCCATATGTTCATGTTCTTTCCTAGTGATCCGTGCCTATTTTGAGGATGATCAGTAAGGATGTTTTGTTAATATTGTAGTGCTCTATCCATCCATGTCTTTGTTTGCAATTATGGAGCACCCTAACTTGAGTCAATATAGCTCTACTTTTGCTACTTTGTGAATCTGGGCAGATTGTCAACTTGTTTGCAATTTTACCGGTGATGTTGTAGTTGATCCATGCATGCTATGCTTTTGTTCTTGCCATGTCTAGATTGCATTTTGTGCCTTCTTGATGGGTGTATGCTTGTATTGCCATGACTTGCACCATAGTGAGTGCATCGAGCTCGTAAACATGCCTACTTGAGTTATATTTCAGCATGTGTCAGTTTTTCACTAAGTCTGAAACTGATTATGTTTTTGCTATGTTCACATGGTTGCAATTGTATTTTCTGATCCCTTTTGGCTCAAGGTCACTAAAGGACTTTTGTTAATCTCTTTGAGTAGCTCCATGCCATGCTTTACTTTATCATGTCCAGGTCCTGTAGCACGTAGTTTTGTTGCTCCGGAGAGGGCTACCTGATCTGAAATTCCAGACAAGTGTTAATTTCACTAAGTCTGAGATCTGTTTGCCATTTGCATTTTTGCCATGCTTGTTTGAACCTCTTAATGGATGAATTGGCCGTAGCTCAGTGCTAGACTTTTGTTAAGCATCTTGTGTACATCCCTGCCATGTATTTTTTTGTCATGATTGGTTGTTGTAGCATGTTCATTTCGTTGCATTTAGAGGCCTACTTGTTGTAAATCGCAGACCGGTGTCATTTTTGAATCGCTTGCCATTTCCAAACCGTAACTCCGATTCCGGCGTTCTTTATATCGTTTTCAAGCGATTTCATCTCATATTTCCAGTGGAACACTTGGTTTTCCAAGTTGAGGCCAGGTTCATGCATTTCCTGTCATATCTTGCTTTTTGCATCCCGCATCGCATCCCGCATAGCATATCATCTTTGCATTGTGTTGTTTGAGTTTGCACATGGTTGATTGTATCCTTGTTGCTTGTTTGTCTTGTTTGGGTAGAGCCGGGAGACAAGATCGCTAACGAGGAGCCCGTTGAGTTTGCTTTTGAGGATCCAGTCAACTCTGACAACTGTGCAGGCAAGATGATCATACCCTCGAAATCACTACTATCTTTGCTATGCTAGTTTGCTCGCTCTTTTGCTGTGCCATTGCTACGATGCCTACCACTTGCTTGCAAGCCTCCCAAATTGCCATGTCAAACCTCTAACCCACCATTGGCCTAGCAAACCGTTGATTGGCTATGTTACCGCTTTGCTCAGCCTCTCTTATAGCGTTGCTAGTTGCAGGTGAAGATTGGAGGCCGTTCCTTGTTGGAACATTTATTTACTTGTTTGGGATATCATTATATTGCTATGTTATCTTAATGCATATATATACTTGGTAAAGGGTAGAAGGCTCGACCTCTCGCCTAGTGTTTTGTTCCACTCTTGCCGCCCTAGTTTCCGTCATATCGGTGTTATGTTCCCGGATTTTGCGTTCCTTACGCGGTTGGGTTATAATGGGAACCCCTTGATAGTTCGCCTTGATTAAAGCTTTTCCAGCAATGCCCAACATTGGTTTTACCATTTGCCACCTAGCCTTTTCTTTCCCTTGGGTTCTGCAGACTCAAGGGTCATCTTATTTAACCCCCCCGGGCCAGTGCTCCTCTGAGTGTTGGTCCAACCTAGAGCCCCTTGCAGCGCCACCTCGGGGAAACTCGAGGGCTGGTTTTAGTTGTACGGATTACTTATCCGATTGTGCCCTGAGAGCCCCTTGCAGCGCCACCTCGGGGAAACTCGGCACATTCGGGCGGTGTTGCTGGTCTTGTTTTAACCTGTCGAAGTGTCTTGAATTACCGAGATACCGAGTCTGATCGGAACATCTTGGGAGGAGGTCTATTCCTTCGTTGATCGTGAGAGCTTGTCATGGGCTAAGTTGGGACTCCCCTGCAGGGATTGAACTTTCGAAAGCCGTGCCTGCGGTTATGGGCAGATGGGAATTTGTTAATGTCCGGTTGTAGATAACTTGAACCTTAATTAATTAAAATGAATCAACTGAGTGTATTACCGTGATGGCCTCTTCTCAGCGGAGTCCGGGAAGTGGACACGGTGTTGGAGTAATGTTTGCGCAGGTTGCTCTCTAGTTTCTCGCTCGCGCTTTGCCTCCTCTTCTCACTCTCCTTTGCGAATAAGTTAGCCACCATACTTGCTAGTCGCTTGCTGCAGCTCCACTTATATTTACCTTGCCATACCTATAAGCTTAAATAGTCTTGATCGCGAGGGTGCGAGATTGCTGAGTCCCTATGGCTCACAGATTACTATTACACCAGATGCAGGGCCTGATGATTCCACTCCAGGAGATGCGTATGAGCTCAAGTGGGAGTTCGACGAAGACTCTCAACGTTACTATGTTTCCTTTCCCGATGATCAGTAGTGGTGCCCAGTTGGGGGTGAACGGGACCGTTGTCGCATGTTGTGTTCTCTTTTATTTTGGCGCCATAGTCGGGCCATGAGTGTTTGGATGATGTAATGTTATTTATGTACTTGATTGACGTGGTGAGTGTAAGCCAACTATGTTATCTCCCCTTTATTATTTATATTACATGGGATGTTGTGAAGATTGCCTAACTTGCGACATATGCCTTCAATGCGATTATGTCTCTAAGTCGTGCCTCGACACGTGGGAGCTATAGTCGCATCGAGGGTGTTACAAGTTGGTAACCAGAGCCTTCCCCGACCTTAGGAGCCCCATTGCTTGATCATTTTTAGCGGCCGAGTTGTGTCTAGAAAAATGTTTTGAGTCATTTAGGAATTATATATCGGAGAGTTTAGGAATTCTTTTTACTTCCCAGTCTCCTCATCGCTCTGGTAAGGCATCCTGACGTAGAGTTTTGACTCTTCTCTTCTCAAATTTCACTAAAAAAAATTTAGGATCACGCGGGTATCTTGGAATTGTTCCGATGGTTTTCTGATGAGAACATTGTCTTGGTGCCTCCTGTCAGGGGTTTAGTGGAAGTGTCCCGGGGAGTTGAGCTCTGAGGTGTTGTCATCATAATTTTATCGTTGCAGTTCTGGAATACCTGAGTTTAGTACACCGACATCGAAAATCTCTTTTATGCAGTTCGTTGGTGAGATAACCTCGACGCCACCCAGTACTTGGGCGGGAGTTCGGGAGTATCGCCATAACTTGTATAACGGATGCTTTTCAAAGGTTGAGGTAGATGGTTTCCGAAGGTTTCTTGGTTACGTGTTGAAGGATGGATACAGCTGGATGTAGGAATTGCTAGTTTGGGTGAGATATTATGCTTCCCCTGTATCCATCCTTGTAGCTCTAGTTTCATAGGTGGGAATTCTTGTAGCTCTAGTTCTTCTTCCACGGATATTGGTTTGAGATTGGGATTTCTTACCGATTATTCGTTCTTGATCCGTACCTTGTTGATTTATTTCTCTACCTTAATTCTATGTGGCTTCTCAATTTATGGATATGTGACCATTTCAAGAGGAATGCATTCGTTCATTTTGTTCGGATGTGAAGACTATATGTTGCAATTTTCATTCCGTTGGATTCAGCTTCAATATTTGTCTATCAATGTGCTAATGGTGGTCAACCTCTTTAGGATGGCTCCTCCAACGCGCACGACTTCTAATCCTAATCCGCCACCACCTCCGCCTCCTCCGGAGGCATGGCAAGCTGTGATGGCCGCAACCAATGCAAACACACAGTTGATCATGCAAATTCTTCAAGAGCGCAATCAAGGCAACCAAGGGAATCAAGGCAGCAATCAGAGTCACTTTGATACACTCAACCAGTTCCTTGCTAACGGGCCAAAGACTTTCAGCAATTGTGTTGAGGCAACCGATGCTGACGATTGGCTTGTGGATCTGTGCAAGCATTTCGAGTGCAGTAACGTCAGGCCTGAGGACTTTGTTAAGTTCGCTTCCTTCCAACTCAAAGATCAAGTTGCAGAATGGTTCCAGCAGTACAAGGACTCCAGAGGTGGACGTGTTATCACTTGGGATGATTTCCGTCGAGATTTCCGAGCTCATCATATTCCGCAGAGCGTGGTTGAAAGCAAGAATGAGGAATTCTGCAACCTGAAGCAAGGCTCTTTGTCTGTCTATGACTACAACAAGTTGTTCCAGAAGCTCGCTCGCTTTGCCAAGAAGGACGTCCCTGATGAGAAGAGCATGATATATCAGTTCAGGGGTGGTCTCAGAGAAGAAATTCAGCTAGCTCTTGTTCTCTTCGAGCCCTTGAGATACGATGAGTTCTACAACATGGCACTGAAGCAAGAGGCTGCTCAGTTGAGGTGTGATGCTTCCAAGAAGCGAGTCAGAGATGTTACTTCTTCCTCCTCTACTCAAGTGGCCAAGCAGCAGAAGTATTGGCTTCCTCCTCCTCCATTCCGTCAGCCGTATCAGCAGAAGAGCAAAGGTGGCAGTGGTTCTTCCCACCCACCCAACCCTGGCTTTCAGAAGAAGACTTCGTCTCAAGCTCCAAGATCGAGTGCTCCGTATCACCGTCCGCTTTTAGAGGTCACGTGCAACAAGTGCCAACAGAAGGGTCACTATGCCAACAAGTGTTTCAACCAGAGGCGTCTTCCTCCTCCTCCTCCTGTCAGATCGGCAAGTACAGCTATGGTCAAGCATAACCCCAAGCACGCCAAGGTCAACTTGATGAACGCAGCCCAGGCAGAGGACTCATCAGATGTGATTATGGGTAACCTTCCTGTTAACGATGTTCCTGCAAAAGTTCTTTTTGACACGGGTGCATCGCATTGTTTCATCTCGAGACCTTTTACATCTAAGCATGATTTTGTTACTCAAGTGTTGCCGAAGCCGTTGGCTATTGTCTCTCCGGCCCGTCAAATGACATCTCGAGTATGTGTTCCGGATGTTACTATCACTTTGGGTGACTATAAGTTCTTGTCCTCTCCAAATGTTCTTGGTGACTCGGATATTGATCTTATTCTCGGGATGGATTGGCTTTCTAAGCACAAGGCTCAGCTTGATTGTGCAGCCAGGCAGATTCAATTGACTCATTCGTCTGAGGATGTGATTGTCTTTGCCGCTCGTGATAATACCATCTGTCTGTTTTCTCTCAATGAAAGGGGTGAATTGGATGCTATTTCGCAAATTCCAGTCGTTTGCGAATATCAAGACGTCTTTCCAGAAGAGCTTCCAGGAATGCCTCCGCACCGGCCAGTTGAATTCGTTATTGATCTTGAGCCTGGCACGGAACCTGTGTGCAAACGTCCTTACAAGCTCGGACCTGAAGAGTTGAAGGACCTGAAGAAGCAACTCGATATTCAAGAGAAAATGGGTCTCATCCGGCCTAGTTCTTCTCCGTGGGGTTGTGGTGTTCTTTTTGTGAAGAAGAAGGATGGCACGGACCGACTTTGTGTTGATTACCGTCCAGTGAACAAGAAGACCATCAAGAACAAATACCCACTTCCCAACATCAATGAGCTGTTCGAAAAACTCAAAGGTGCCCAAGTATTCTCCAAGCTTGATCTCCGCATGGGTTATCATCAGATTCGTATTCGTGAGTAAGATATTCCCAAGACGGCTTTCAGGACAAGCTTTGGTTCATATGAATACACTGTCATGTCTTTTGGCCTCGTCAACGCTCCTCCGACGTTCTCTCGCATGATGAACTTCATCTTCAACGCCTACACCAATGACTTCGTTTTGGTCTATCTCGACGACATTCTGGTTTTCTCCAAGAACAAGGAAGATCATGCCAAGCACTTGCATTTGGTACTCGATAAGCTCAGAGAACATCAGTTCTACCCAAGTTCTCCAAGTGTGAATTTTGGCTCGATGAGGTTCTTTATCTTGGTCATATCATCTCTGCCAAGGGCATTGCCGTGAATCCTGAGAAGGTGTCTGGAATTGTGAATTGGGAACCTCCTCAGAACGTGAAGCAACTCCGTAGCTTCCTCGGTCTCGCAAGCTATTGCCGAAGATTCGTTGAAAACTTTTCCAAGAGCGCGAAGCCTCTCTCTAATCCTCTTCAGAAGCACGTCAAGTACGTTTGGTCTCTGGAGTGTGATATTGCTTTCAACACATTGAAAGAGAAATTGATCACTGCTCCAGTTCTGACTCCGCCTAATGAATCCAAGCCGTACGAGGTCTTTTGTGATGCCTCTCTCCAAGGTCTTGGCGCAGTATTGATGCAAGAGAAGAAAGTTGTTGCTTATACATCTCGCCAGTTGAAGCCTAATGAGAAGAACTACCCCACTCATGATCTCGAATTGGCGGCAGTTGTGCATGCTCTTTTGACTTGGAGACATCTTTTATTGGGAAGAAAAGTGGACATTTTCACTGATCACAAGAGTCTGAAGTACATCTTCACTCAGCCTAATCTCAACCTTAGGCAAACTCGATGGGTCGAAATGATTCAAGAGTATAATCCAAGTATCGAGTATACTCCAGGCAAGGCCAATGTGATTGCTGACGCATTGAGCAGGAAAGCTTACTGCAACAGTCTGATTCTCAAGCCTTATTAACCTGAGCTTTGTGAAGCTTTCCGCAAACTTAATCTGCAAGTTGTTCCTCAAGGTTTCCTCGCCAACCTTCAAGTCTCTCCTACCTTAGAAGACCAGATTCACCAAGCCCAGCTTCTTGATGCTATGGTGAAAAAGGTGAAGTTTGGGATTGCCAAGAATCAGTCTAAGTACAAGTGCTACCGCCTTGATGACAAGGACACTCTCTTCTTCGAGGATCGTATTGTTGTGCCCAAAGGTGACCTCCGTAAAGTGATCATGAACGAGGCTCACAATTCTCTCCTCTCCATCCACCCTAGGAGCACGAAGATGTATCAGGACCTTAAGCAGGCTTATTGGTGGACTCGAATGAAGCGCGAGATCGCTCAATTCATGAATGAATGTGATGTCCGCAGAAGAGTGAAGGCAGAACACCAAAGTCCAGCAGGTCTCCTCCAACCTCTTGCCATTCCAGAATGGAAGTTTGACCACATTGAAATGGACTTCATGACGGGGTTTCCAAAGTCCAAGCGTGGCAATGATGCTATATTCGTTGTCATCGACAAACTCACCAAAGTGGCTCACTTTCTACCTATCAAAGAGTCGATCACTGAAGCTCAATTGGCGGAACTCTATACCCCTCGAATTGTCTCTCTGCACGGTATTCCTCAAGTGATCTCTTCAGACCGTGGCAGCATCTTTACCTCGAAGTTTTGGGATTCTTTCCAGAAGGCCATGGGCACTAACATCCGCTTCAGCACAACTTTCCATCCTCAAACTAGCGGTCAAGTCGAGCGTGTCAACCAGATTCTTGAAGATATTCTCAGGGCTTGTGTGATCTCCTTTGGCATGAAGTGGGAGGATTGTCTTCCTTATGCTGAATTCTCCTACAACAACAGTTTTTCAAGCAAGTTCGGGCAAGGCCCCTTTTGAAATTCTGTATGGCAGGAAGTGCCGTACCCCTCTCAACTGGTCTGAAACCGGTGAACGTCAGCTTTTGGGTAATGACTTAATCACAGAGGCAGAAGAAATGTGCAAAGTCATTCGTGATAACCTCAAAGCAGCCCAATCCCGCCAGAAAAGCTACTATGATAGTAAGCACCGCGATTTGGCTTTCGAGATCGGAGATCATGTTTACCTCCGTGTCTCTCCTATGAAAGGACTCGTCGCTTCGGTATCAAAGGGAAGCTTGCCCCTAGATACGTGGGACCTTTCAAGATTGTCAGTAAGAGAGGCGACCTCGCCTATCAACTCGAGCTTCCTTCAAATTTTGCAAATGTTCATGACGTGTTCCATGTCTCTCAGCTTCGAAAGTGCTTCAAGACTCCTGACCGCACCGTCAACTTCGAGGACATTGAGCTCCAAGAAGATCTCTCTTATCGTGAGCACCCAGTTGCTATTCTTGAAGAGACTGAACGCAAGACTCGCAACAAGTCGATCAAATTTCTCAAAGTCAAGTGGTCACACCATTCCGACCGTGAAGCCACCTGGGAACGCGAGGATCACCTCCGTTCTGAGTACCCGGCGTTCTTTCAGTCCTAGATCTCGGGACGACATCCTTTCGTAGTGGTGGAGTGTTGTAACACCCCGAATATAACTTTCCCAATTTGTACTCCAACTCTTGCCGTTTCCGGCGTTAAGTTATATTTATTTCCTCGGGTTCGGGTTTTGTCTCCGTGTGTTGTTGTCGCTGTCATGCATCTCATATCATGTCATCATGTGCATTGCATTTGCATACGTGTTCGTCTCATGCATTCGAGCATTTTCCCCGTTGTCCGTTTTGCATTCCGGCGCTTCGTTCTCCTCCGGTGGTCATTTCTAGCTTTCTTTCATGTGTGGGGATTAAACATTTCCAGATTGGACCGAGACTTTCCAAGCGGCCTTGGTTTATTACCGGTAGACCGCCTGTCAAGTTTCGTATCATTTGGACTTCGTTTGATACTCCAACGGTTAACCGAGGGACTGAAAAGGCCTCGTGTGTGTTGCAGCCCAACACCCCTCCAATTTGGCCCAAAACCCACCTAACTCTGCTCCATCACCTAGAGCTTTCGATCACGATCGCGTGGCCGAAAACCGCACCACATTTGGACTCTCCTAGCTCCCCCTATGCCTATTTAAAGGCCCCCCTAAATCTGGATCTTCCTCTCCCCAGAAAACCCTAATTTCCCCTCCGACGCGCCGGACATTGTCCGCCCGTGCCGGACGCTCCGCGCCGCCGCCCCCGCACGAGTCGCGCGCC
>NC_057797.1:338666873-338672720 GCF_018294505.1 Triticum aestivum
GCGAGCCGCTGCCGCCGCGCCGCGCCGCCACCACCAGCCGCCACCACCGCGTCGCGCCGTCGTCGGCCGTCGTCCTCGTCCCCGCCGTGCTACAGTGGATCTGGCCGTCCTCGTAATCCGTGCAAACCCTAGATCTCGGGGTGATATTTTCGTCTAAGTCCCAGTTTTCTCAGATCCAAGTTGCCATGTTCGTAGCTCTGTAACTTTGCAGCCGTAGCTCCGATTTATTCATATAGCATATCAAAATGTTCATCTTAGAGAGTACATCATTTCATTCCATTGCATCATTTTCATTTGAGTTCATCTTGATGCCAGAAATGCTGTTAGAAGAGGGCTACTTGAGTTAATTGTCAGATCTGTTACTCCGTTTAGCACTTTTGTCATTTTTGCCATGATTATTGTGTGCATGATATGCCCATGTGCTCTACATGTGTTTTGTTAAGGGTTTTGTCATCTTTCCAGAGGTGCAACCCATGTATTTTTGTGATGAGTGTGGTGACTAGTGCAAGCTTGCAAAGTGGTGCACTTGCTAATTCTGTTTTCAGGGACTTGGTAATTCCACTAAGTCCTTGATCTGTTTATTTCATGATGCCATATGTTCATGTTCTTTCCTAGTGATCCGTGCCTCTTTTGAGGATGGTCAGTAAGGATGTTTTGTTAATATTGTAGTGCTCTATCCATCCATGTCTTTGTTTGCAATTATGGAGCACCCTAACTTGAGTCAATATAGCTCTACTTTTGCTACTTTGTGAATCTGGGCAGATTGTCAACTTGTTTGCAATTTTACCGGTGATGTTGTAGTTGATCCATGCATGCTATGCTTTTGTTCTTGCCATGTCTAGATTGCATTTTGTGCCTTCTTGATGGGTGTATGCTTGTATTGCCATGACTTGCACCATAGTGAGTGCATCGAGCTCGTAAACATGCCTACTTGAGTTATATTTCAGCATGTGTCAGTTTTTCACTAAGTCTGAAACTGATTATGTTTTTGCTATGTTCACATGGTTGCAATTGTATTTTCTGATCCCTTTTGGCTCAAGGTCACTAAAGGACTTTTGTTAATCTCTTTGAGTAGCTCCATGCCATGCTTTACTTTATCATGTCCAGGTCCTGTAGCATGTAGTTTTGTTGCTCCGGAGAGGGCTACCTGATCTGAAATTCCAGACAAGTGTTAATTTCACTAAGTCTGAGATCTGTTTGCCATTTGCATTTTTGCCATGCTTGTTTGAACCTGTTAATGGATGAATTGGCCGTAGCTCAGTGCTAGACTTTTGTTAAGCATCTTGTGTACATCCCTGCCATGTATTTTTTTGTCATGATTGGTTGTTGTAGCATGTTCATTTCGTTGCATTTAGAGGCCTACTTGCTGTAAATCGCAGACCGGTGTCATTTTTGAATCGCTTGCCATTTCCAAACCGTAACTCCGATTCCGGCGTTCTTTATATCGTTTTCAAGCGATTTCATCTCATATTTCCAGTGGAACACTTGGTTTTCCAAGTTGAGGCCAGGTTCATGCATTTCCTGTCATATCTTGCTTTTTGCATCCCGCATCGCATCCCGCATAGCATATCATCTTTGCATTGTGTTGTTTGAGTTTGCACATGGTTGATTGTACCCTTGTTGCTTGTTTGTCTTGTTTGGGTTGAGCCGGGAGACGAGATCACTAACGAGGAGCCCGTTGAGTTTGCTTTCGAGGATCCAGTCAACTCTGACAACTGTGCAGGCAAGATGATCATACCCTCGAAATCACTACTATCTTTGCTATGCTAGTTTGCTCGCTCTTTTGCTGTGCCATTGCTACGATGCCTACCACTTGCTTGCAAGCCTCCCAAATTGCCAAGTCAAACCTCTAACCCACCATTGTCCTAGCAAACCGTTGATTGGCTATGTTACCGCTTTGCTCAGCCTCTCTTATAGCGTTGCTAGTTGCAGGTGAAGATTGGAAGCCTTTCCTTGTTGGAACATTTATTTACTTGTTTGGGATATCATTATATTGCTATGTTATCTTAATGCGTATATATACTTGGTAAAGGGTGGAAGGCTCGGCCTCTCGCCTAGTGTTTTGTTCCACTCTTGTCGCCCTAGTTTCCGTCATATCGGTGTTATGTTCCCGGATTTTGCGTTCCTTACGCGGTTGGGTTATAATGGGAACCCCTTGATAGTTCGCCTTGATTAAAGCTTTTCTAGCAATGCCCAACATTGGTTTTACCATTTGCCACCTAGCCTTTTCTTTCCCTTGGGTTCTGCAGACTCAAGGGTCATCTTATTTAACCCCCCCGGGCCAGTGCTCCTCTGAGTGTTGGTCCAACCTAGAGCCCCTTGCAGTGCCACCTCAGGGAAACTCGAGGGCTGGTTTTAGTTGTACGGATTGCTTATCTGATTGTGCCCTGAGAAAGAGATATGTGCAGCTCCTATCGGGATTTGTCGGCACATTCAGGCGGTGTTGCTGGTCTTGTTTTAACCTGTCGAAGTGTCTTCAATTATCGAGATACCGAGTCTAATCGGAACGTCTTGGGTGGAGGTCTATTCCTTTGTTGACCGTGAGAGCTTGTCATGGGCTAAGTTGGGACTCCCCTGCAGGGATTGAACTTTCGAAAGCCGTGCCTGCGGTTATGGGAAGATGGGAATTTGTTAATGTCCGGTTGTAGATAACTTGAACCTTAATTAATTAAAATGAATCAACTGAGTGTGTTACCGTGATGGCCTCTTCTCGGCGGAGTCCGGGAAGTGGACACGGTGTTGGAGTAATGTTTGCACAGGTTGCTCTCTAGTTTCTCGCTCGCGCTTTGCCTCCTCTTCTC
This sequence comes from Triticum aestivum, assembly GCF_018294505.1. Taxonomy (NCBI): domain Eukaryota; kingdom Viridiplantae; phylum Streptophyta; class Magnoliopsida; order Poales; family Poaceae; genus Triticum; species Triticum aestivum. Next base: position 338,669,675 of record NC_057797.1, read on the forward strand.
ACTCTCCTTTGCGAATAAGTTAGCCACCATACTTGCTAGTCGCTTGCTGCAGCTCCACTTATATTTACCTTGCCATACCTATAAGCTTAAATAGTCTTGATCGCGAGGGAGCGAGATTGCTGAGTCCCTGTGGCTCACAGATTACTATTACACCAGATGCAGGGCCTGATGATTCCACTCCAGGAGACGCGTATGAGCTCAAGTGGGAGTTCGACGAAGACTCTCAACATTACTATGTTTCCTTTCCCGATGATCAGTAGTGGTGCCCAGTTGGGGGTGAACGGGACCGTTGTCGCATGTTGGGTTCTCTTTTATTTTGGCGCCGTAGTCGGGCCATGAGTGTTTGGATGATGTAATGTTATTTATGTACTTGATTGATGTGGCGAGTGTAAGCCAACTATGTTATCTCCCCTTTATTATTTATATTACATGGGATGTTGTGAAGATTGCCTAACTTGCGACATATGCCTTCAATGCGATTATGTCTCTAAGTCATGCCTCGACACGTGGGAGCTATAGTCGCATCGAGGGTGTTACAGTCCGCTCGTTTGGCTCGGGTGCAGGGACACCGGTCGTCCGATGGATCTTCCGGCGCCGGACGTCCGGACCCGACCGGTCGTCCGGTGGCTGGAGCTTCTTCGATAGCTCTTCTTCTTGCGTCTTCTCTTCCAGGCTTCCCTCGCGGATGGTGTAGGTGATCCTTGGCGCTTGCACTCCTCCTCGTCATCCGTGAAGCTCCGACAATACCTATGCATGCACGATGGAGGGTCAAGTAGTATACCGTCCTCGAAGGGGTCAAGTGAGCACGTGTAAAGGAGAGGATTCACCTTTATGTATGTGAAGTAGATGTCGCACGTGTCACTTGCCGAATGAACTCTTGACATGGTGATGTCCATAGGATGCTCCGCATCAGGACTGGTACCTAGGAGTACTTGTAGGTGTTGATTACATCTTCTAGTTGATGCTTAGTGGTTTAATTGGTGGAAGATTGTTATGTTTAGATTCTTAATCCATATTTATACCCACTGATCATGATCCATATGATGAGTTATGAGTACTTCCATTAGTTCTTGAGGACATGGGAGAAGTCTTGTTGCTCGTAATCATGTGAAATTGATTACATTCAATGTATTGATAATATATTGTGTTGTTCTTCCTCTAGTATTGTTATGTGAACGTCGACTACATGACACTTCATCATATTTGGGCCTAGGGGGAGGCATTGTGGAATTAGTTTGTAGTGATGGATTGCAGGAGTGATAGAAATCCAAACCCTAGTTTGTGAATTATTCCGTGAGGGGTGATTTTGGATTCATCTGTTTAATTCTATGGTTAAATTTATCTTAATTTCTTCTATTGTAGTTGTGGATGGTTGCATGGAGGGTACAATCATAAGTAGGTATTTGTTCAAGTTAGGACATTACCTTAGCTCCGATCCACCACATAATACTTTTTTAACACGAACACCACATAATACTTATCAAAGCAATGAGCGGTAACTTCATGAATCCTGGTGAAACACTAAGGGACAACTAATTTGCCATCAGGGAAGTACAGACGACAAAGGATGATATATTGATGGCAAAGATTTTGCTGTCAACTAGCAGACGGCAAAGTTAGACGGCAAAGTTGAAGCGGCAAAGTGGTACTTTGTCATGAGCTTTTCGTCGGGATGACGGCAAAAACTTTGTCGTCAGTTTTTTGCATTTTCCTTCGGTGGAAATAGCCAGACGGCAAAGGAAAGTAGACTAATAGAGCAGCCACCCTAACAGATGGCGTCAGTTGCTTGCCTTCAGTGCAAACTAAAACATAAGGCAAATAATCCATTCTTTGTCGTCATCCGACCCAACCACCAGACGACAAAGATTGTTTTTTACTTTTTAAAAAATGACGTCAGTCAAACGTTCTTACGTTTAGAGGACAGTTGCTGCTTCGGTGGTCACCGGAGTTGGCAACTCCGGCGACCGCTGCCACTGTCGAAGGAGCTCTGGAGCTCCGGACAGAGAGGAGGAGGCTGGGGAGGCTCAGGCACAGCGGGGTCCGTCGAGGGGCGGCGACGGCGGGGTCTGGTGAGGGATAGCGGAGGGGTTCGGTGAGGGACGGCCGCAGTATGGTCCGGCGAGGGGTGGAGAGGAGGAGGGTGGGGAGGCATGCAGCAGAGTCCAACGAGGGGCGGCCATGGCGGGGTCCAGTGAGGGATGGTCGCGATAGGGTTTGGTGAGGGACGACCGTGGCAGGGTGCCGCGAGGGGTGGAGAGGAGGGTGGGGAAGCATGCAGAAGAGTCCGGCAAGGGGCAGCCGCGGAGTAGTCCGGCGGGGGAAGGCCACACGTGCACTGGGAGGCGCCCTTCTCTGGCGGTGGAGGTCGAAGGTGGCCGCCTGGCCGGCGCGTAGTGCCCGCCTGGCCGGCGCATGATGCCCACCGGTGTTGGTGCCTACCTGGATGAGGAGCATCGAGGGAGGAGGTGCGAGCTCGGGCGGCAGACCGCCTAGGCGAGGGGTGCACGAGAGGAGGCAGAGGAGAGCGACGATGATGCGCCGGCGGTGCTGTGGGTAGCACGAGCAGGGGCATCTAAGGGTAAGCACATGGGTGTGGGTGGTTTCTGACTTTGGCCCAGTTCTTTTGCCAGAATCTGGAAATTCTCCCAGATTCCGACCCCTACCCAGCTTCTCCCAGAATCTTTGAGCCCCATTTGTTTTACAATCCTATCTAATTAGACCCTAACTAGATAGGATTGTAAAACAAACGAGGCCCAAAGATTCTGGGAGAAGCCGAGTAGGGGTCGGATTTTGGGAGAATCCCCAGATTATGGCAAAAGAACTGGGCCTTTGTCTCGTGGGTGAGAGCACGGGTGTGGTGGGTGGGGCCGTGCTGTTCGGTTGGGAGAGAGAGAACGTGAGGGCGTGGGAGAGAGATCTGGGACACAACATTTGGTTCAGATTGTGCCACCTCATCGATCCAGGAGATCAATCTGCGAGATGTGTTTCTTCTTTGCCGTCTATGTTTTATAGTATTACAGACGGCAAAGTGCATACTATGTTGTCT
>NC_057797.1:338672949-338805818 GCF_018294505.1 Triticum aestivum
AAAGATCTTTGATGTCTGTATTTTATATTACAGACAACATAGTATGCACTTTGCCGTCTGTAATAAAAAACGCAGACGACAAATATCTTTGTTGTATGTGTTCTTTTTTTAGACGGCAAAGTGAGCTCTATGTCGTTTGTGTTTTTTTCGTAGATGGCAAAGTCTATTTTGCCATTAGTTTTTCTTTGCCATCTGCTGATGATGGCAAACCCTTTCTTTGTGATCTGCCCGATGAAAAGTTGACGGCAAAGACGCCCCCTGACGGCAAATTAGCTATTTCCCGTAGTGAAAGTAACTTGACGTGATTCTCGTGTGTCCTCAAAAGCACTTTAGCTATCATAAGAGACACCTCCGGCTTGTCCTTAGCACAATTAAGGATCGGACCACTTGATGCACCTATTTAATTTTGTTACTTGTTACCTGGTTACTAAATATCTTGCTATCAAAGCTATCTTACATCACTTGTAGTGAAACCTTGTTGAAAACTACTTGTCAATTACTTAAGGTCCTCGTTGTGTTTGACACTCTTAGTTACCGAAAGGACTATGTTGATCCCCTATACGTGTGGGTCATCAAGACTCTTTTCTAGCGCATTTGCCATAAAGTGTGGCGCTCTTGATGAGTGAGATATAGTAAGGATACTTTTTCGTACATGTTGATTTTTATTCTTGTTCCCTACTATGGAATATAAACATTTGATAGGCTTGGATAGGACTACGGGGTGACACAATTGGCAAAATTTTAGGAACCAGATTTGTATTTTTATAGTGTTAGGACTAACTTGACACCCATTGAATTGTTTTAGGACTTGTGGTGTATTTTACTCTTCAAACTGCTCAGCTACAACGTTAGGCAGCGTAGTTGGTGAATGCGTAAAGTTCTCATCGGGAGGTGGAAACTCCCCGAACTTCTTAGCCATGATATTTTTTGTTTTTTATAATTGGCAAAACAAAAACAAGATAAAAACAAAAACAAAAGCTCTAATCACCTGACTATGGTAGCAAAATAACTTTCTAGACAATGGTGCCACAAAAAAGGGATGATTCCTGCTACTTGTGAATTGCGTTGGGATTTCCTAGAAGATGAGAGGATGATGCAGTGCAGTAGACATAAGTATTTCCCTCAGTTAAGAACCAAGGTTACAATCTAGTAGGAGAACCACGCAACAACTCGTTAGCAGTACCTACACACAAAATAACAAATACTTTCACCCAACGCGGTCAAGGGATTGTCAATCCCTTGGCGCTTAATTGCAAGGATCAAATCTTGTAGTGATAGATACATAACTAAAACACAAACTAAAATAAATAAAGAAAAATTGCAGCAAGGTATTTTTGAATTTAATATATGATAAAAAGTACACAAGGGGGCCATAGTTTTCACAAGAGGCTTCTCTCTTGAAAATATCATACGGTGGGTAAACAAATTACAGTTGGGCAATTGATAGAAAAGCAAATAATCATGAAGATATCCAAGGCAATGATCATGTATATAGGAATCATGTCTGAGACAAGTACAACGACTCCTGCCTGCATCTACTACTATTGCTCCACACATCGACCGCTATACAGCATGTATCTAGAGTGTTAAGTTCATAAAGAACGGAGTGACGCCTTAAGCAAGATGACATGATGTACACAAGTAAACTCACGCATAAATAAACCCCATCTTTTTACCCTTAATGGCAACGATACAAATACGTGCCATCTCCCCTTCTGTCACTAGTATTAAGCACTGCAAGATCGAACCCATCACAAAGTGATGAGGACAACAATACCATTGTTACACCCACAGCCTCTGCTGCTATACATACTGGACCAATTACTAGAGCTCGCGTACGCCAATTTAAATTACCAGGTACTTTTATTTCTTGGTAATGATTCTAATAGTCATGAGAATACGATGCTGCCTAAATTGGATACATTTGTCTTGCTTACAAATGAAGGGCCTAGTTTGGACAAGAAGGAAGAACATTGGAGCAAGATCAAGCATGGATATAATGGCATGTGCAAGGGTAACAAGAACGAAGTTACAATGTAACATCCAAATTTTCAATTTGGATGTTATACATAGGTCATCATATGCATATCACATTTTTATTTGCATTTAGTTGTGATCCTAGAAATCTTAAGCAACTCAAGGACCCAAGGAGAGAGTTGGAGGTTTCACTAAATTTTTCATATTTGAATTTATTTTAGATTTGAATAAAGGATCAATTTGGTTTTAATATTTTCCCTCCAATTATTTTCAATAACAAAAATAAATGAGAGAAGATATCATGACTTCTTCAAACAGAAGAGAAATATTGGAGGAGAAATTTTAAAATCAATTTCTATTTTATTTGTATTTTATTTGCTATTTTATTTGAATTAGAGAAAAACTTGCATTTTTGAAAATTTGCATTTAGTCCAGAAAAATGTTCATCTTGTCCTAAATATTAGGTTTGGGCAGTGAAAATTGTTTCTGGTATTTTTAGAATTTTCTTATATTTTATTAGGATTTTATTCGTGGCGGAATTTATTTATTTTAAAAAAACTCCGTCGGACCGAACTGGGCCAGAGGCCTAGCCAGGCGCCGTCGCCTCCCACTCGGAGTCCCGATCGCCGCCGTCATGGAGTCCGAGCCGGACTCCACCTCGCGCCGCCCCTCCCGCAAGCAGCCCCCCTCCCCGGCCCCTTTATAAGCCGGAGCACCCCGCCGCCTCCTCCACACTGCCGCTGCTGCCGCCCGCCGACGCCGCCGATCTCGTCGTTGACCTTGCCGCCGGTTTTCTTCGATTGACCGGTAAAAACCGTTCGGTTTTCTTTTGGGTTTTTTTCGGTTTAGATTAGATCATTTTTTTATTATTTATTAGGTTAATTAGCGCACGTTCACCGGTTAGATCATTTTAACAAACGATTTTCGTTAGTTAGTTCCTGTTAGCGAACATTCGTTCGTTAGATTTTTCTTCTTAGTTTTATTTTCGGCTAGGGACCTATCCGTGAATACTTTTATCGCAGATTAATCCCTGAACTTCAAACCCTCGTTACTTTTTGCTCATTTGTCCAAATCCAGTGAAACCAACGCCAAAATCTTCGTATTGTTTCCCTCTTTCAAGATAATCAACTTGAACATGATTTTGACAATTTAAAATTTGGTTTCAAGCAGATTTGAATTCGAACTTCTTTTGATTGTAGTTTGAGTTTCGTAACTCCGATTTGATTGATTCTTTTTGCAAATCGAAGCTCTTCTCTTGAACTTTCAGTTTGGATCTTTTCTTTTGAGTTTTACCTTTGCATCTTATGCTTGAGTGCTTATGTATGCTATTGTTTGTGATGACGACATCCCAACCATGGGCAACACACCACCAATCATCAACGGTCCAATCACAAGAAGCCGCGCAATGCAAATACATGATCAGGTGAATGCTAACTTAAGTATATCATTCAACCTTGAAAACATGGTTGTGCCTTCACCTCTTTTGTTGCTGGTTGAACTCGGGTGCGATATCGGAGAAGGCCAAACACATTTCAGTCCGTGCAAAACAATGTTTTATGGCGAAGGAACAAAGTTAGGAATTCATGAAGAATGAGTTGTCTGCTGAAGAAACATTGTTCCGATTCTGACGAAACAATGTTTTGTACGAGTTTGCATATTCCAACTTGCGAAAGGTTCCTAGAACTCGAGTTTGCTACTGAAGGAAACATTGTTCGACTCCAGTGAACAATGTTTGGTCAGGAACTGCCAACCACCTCCAATGAGAGTATTCCAGAAGCTACCTCATTAAGTCCTGACGCCATTTAGTCAAACAAAGATGGTTCCCTTTCACACCTAAGCTGGTTCCAGAAGCTAGTTCTCTTTCGCACCTATCCAGGGGGGTTGTCCCGATTATAAATAGGCTAGCTCTTCCCTTCATTGGGGACTTTTGCCATTTCTTTCAAAGACCAAAGACATAGACTCCTCCTGAGATTGGAGAGCTCTTGTTACCCTTATTCTTGTGATTCCTTGAGAAAATTGCTTCTAATTCGTGCTCCATGACTAGATCGTGTTGTGTGGGTTAGAGTTCGTGGTTTCCCTTGCGGATTGCACCTATCCCGTGCTCCACGACTTGAGTGTGGTTGTGTGGGGTAGTATTGTGGGTTGTGGATTGGCGAATGTTCGGATTGCAAGATTCGGTGAGCCTCCTCCTCGTCGGGTCATAATCTCTTATTTTTCTTTTTTCGGCTGCTTGCAGCTAGTTATCCCCATCCATTTATCGATCCTGCGCCGTGAAGATCGGACCTCCCCTTGTACTCCCTCTTCTCTGAAGACGGGGTCGCATCATCTAGTATTAGAACAAGGTTTACACGGTAGGATCTGTATCTTTGTTGCTAGATCTATCCTTTTTAGTTTGGTTTTCCCCGTCCTAGAGTCCAAAGCCAAAAAGCCACAAAAAAATCCAAGCCTTTGTTGCTGAGATCTAGTTGTTTGCTTTCCTCTTTGTGTTTGCATCAAGTTCTATCCAAAGTTACTGCTGTTTTTCTTTGAGTCTTGTTGTTCGATCTATTGTGCTGCAAAAAAAGAGAAAAAAGAGAAAAAATAGAGTGAAAAAGAGCAAAAAAAAGAGAAGTGAAAGTGTTGAGCAAGTGTGCCATCATTTTTAGTTGGGTGAAAAATTTCAGAAGTTGTAGTGGCAAGTGTTGCAGCTCAAACATGGTGCAAGGATCTACAAATTTTTCTTGTTCATTTGGTTTGCATCGATTAGATCTCAGCACTAGCCCTCCCTTTTTACCCCAGCCAAATCCACCTAGAAACCGTTAGATTCCTTCCTTTCATTCGCTTGTCCACTCCTGATTTGCTACTTCCGCACAGCCGCCAAGGAATCATTAGAATTCGGGTAAGCAAGAACGTGAGCTGAGTGTTTTCCACATATATTTTTCTTTTGTCCACTTTTTTCCAAGAGTTAACATGACAGGACCCAACTTGAGTGTACATGGACATCAACATGTGGAAGATGATCTCCCAAATACTCGCGTAGCACTTGGTGATATGATTGAGGAGAGTATAGTTGCAGCTATGCGAAGGATGTTCGGTGGTCGTCTTCCTATTGCGGGTAATGGGGATCAACATCAACACAGCCCCACTGCCTCGTTGGCTGCCGACAACCTGCAACGTCAAGAACACAACGACCGCCAAGTTGGTGGTGGACGAGCGGCAGGAGCTGGTGCCCACGGAGGCCCTACTGTTGGTGCTGAACGGAGGCGTGGCGACTTTGCTGCCCCCCGTGAGGTTGGGCTGCATGGTGGAGAAGCTCGTGGGCGAGGCCATGACCCCTGCGGGTTTGCTGCTGATCACCGGCGACGAGCGGCACATGATGATGATGCCATCTTCCTTGAAGATCTCTCCGAGCATGGTGACAATAATGAAGGCATGGGGGACTACGAACCCTACTCCCCGCCTCGCTGTGGTGCTGTTTTTGGTCGCAATGGTCATCATTATGGCCGTCGTGATCAGGATGACCGTGACAACCAAGCGAGAGTGAAGCTACATGTGCCATCATTCACGGGAAAAGAGGACCCAGATGCATATATTGAGTGGGAAGAGAAGTGTGACCAAATCCTTCGCATCCATGGTTTTTCTGAAGCCAAGAGAGTTGATCTTGTTGTTATGGAGTTCTCTGGTTATGCTCTTGCATGGTGGAATCAGCTGCAAGACGATCGGTTGATGTCAGGCAATAATCATATCCGCAGCTGGACCTTGATGAAGGAAGTCATGAGGTGCCGTTTTGTTCCATTATACTATGAGAGGGAATTGTACAAGCGGTTGCAGGGGATCACTCAAGGTTCCCACACTATTGAGGAGTACTATAAAGAGATGGAGGTGCTGCTGATTCGGACAAGAGCCCGTGAAAATGATGAGGCAAAAATGGCAAGATTTATACATGGGCTGAATGATGAAATATCAGATTTTGTGGAGATGTTTCCTTATGATACAATACAAGATGTGGTACATCAAGCTATAAGAGTTGAGAAGAAGAATATGCGTAATGGTCGTACTCGTGCTTTCCAAGGTCGCACCACCACACGCTCATGGCAGCGAACACAACAGCCATATGGTTCTCAGTTTGAGGGTGCACCACCTAGGCACCCACATGCCTCGACGGCTTCCTCACCTGCTATTCGCAATCAAGATAAGAGGCCATTGGATATAGCAGGAGTATCCTCTGCTCCACCTCCAGAAAAGAGTTCTACACGCAGCAGCGACATTCAATGCCACAAATGCAAAGGAAGAGGTCATATTTCTTCGGAATGTCCCAGCAAAAGAACTATGATCCTCAATGAACGAGGTGAATGGGAGCCTGACAGTGACCATGAAGGTGGCAATGATGAAGTGGAAGAGGAGAAAGGTTGGGAAGTAGGAGGAACTATTTTATCTCTTGAGGGACTTGATGGAGAAGCTTTGGTTGTATGTCGTTCACTTAACGCCCAAGTTGTGGAGGAGGAAAAGGGGCAGAGACGTAATCTTTTCCACACCCATTGCCTTATCAACTCAAAGATATGTCGAGTTATTGTTGATAGTGGCAGCTGCAACAATATTGCAAGCACGGAGATGGTCGAGAAGCTTCAATTGCAAACAAAACGTCACCCACATCCATACTGTATGCAATGGCTGAATGATTGTGGCGCAATTAAGGTGATTAGCAGCGTGCGAATACCAATTTCAGTAGGGACATATCAAGATGATGTTGAGTGTGATGTGGTGCCAATGCACGCTTGTCGCTTGCTTCTTGGACGACCGTGGTTGCATGACCGTGATGTGCAAATCAGTGGGCGTGTGAATCTCTTATGTTTTGTCCATAGAGGAGAAAAGTTCACTTGGCTGCCCATGACACCCGAGGAAGTCTATCTTGATGAGATGAAAAGAAAAGGAAAGAAAAAGGGAGAGAGTGATCATACACAACGAGTGAGCCACCAACATAGTGAGGGAGTGTCTCCACAGCCAAAAGCTCCACAACCAAATATGACCAAGCCCCGGGAAAAAGAGGGATTAGTTATGACAGCTAGGAAAAGGGATATGCGGGAATTGAGAGGACCTAATACTCCATTCTTTGTACTCATGTACAAGGAAACTTTCTTGGCTACTAACGACTTACCCTCAACTCTTCCTAGTGTTGTTCTTGATCTTTTGAAGGAGTATGAGGATGTGTTTCCCAAGGAGGTGCCACCTGGTTTGCCACCGAAGCGGGGCATTGAGCACCAAATCGACTTGGTTCCGGGCGCCCCACTACCAAACCAGCCACCATATCGAGCAAACCCAGAGGAGATGAAGGAAATTAAGAGGCAAGTAGAAGATCTTAACAGAGGGTATGTAAGGGAAAGTCTTTCTCCTTGTGTTGTTCCCATACTTTTAGTTTCAAAGAAAGATGGTACCATGCGCATGTGCACTGATTGTAGATCCGTTAACAACATAACTGTGTGATATCGGCACCCTATTCCTAGGCTCGATGACATGCTTGGTGAACTTTGTGGCTCCACCATATTTTCCAAAATTGATTTGCGAAGTGGTTACCAGTGGGGTGATGCCCAAGACAAGTCCTTCCAAGAATTGAAGATGAGATTACCATCAGCCCCATTGCTTTCACTTCCTGATTTTGGTCAGACATTTGAGATTGAATGTGATGCAAGTGGTGTTGGCATTGGAGGAGTACTAATGCAAGAAGGTAAACCGATCGCCTATTTTAGTGAGAAGCTTAATGGTCTACCTCTTAATTATTCTGTCTATGATAAAGAATTGTATGCACTTGTTCGATCTTTGGAAACATGGCAGCATTACTTGTGGCCAAAAGAGTTTGTAATACATTCTGACCATGAATCTTTAAAACATCTAAAGGGCCAACTAAAACTGAACCGTGGACATGCAAAATGGAGTGAGTTCATAGAGTCTTTTCCTTATATTGTCCAGTACAAGAAAGGGAAGGATAACATTGTTGCTGACGCATTGTCTAGACGTCACATTTTACTTTCCCAACTTGATGTTAAAATCCTTGGTTTAGAAAGCATCAAAGAATTGTATGCTGACGACTCATACTTTTCTGAACCATTTTCAAAGTGCCACAAGGGAAATGGATGGGAGAAGTTTCACTTGCATGATGGATTTCTATTTCGAGCTAACAAATTGTGCATCCCAGCATGTTCTGTTCGTTTGTTGCTCTTGCAGGAGCCTCACGCTAGTGGCCTCATGGGACATTTTGGAGCCAAGAAAACCGAAAGTGTGCTCGTTGATTGATAACCCACAAGTATAGGTGATCGCAACAGTTTTCGATAAGTAAGAGTGTCAAACCCAACGAGGAGCTAAAGGTAGAACAAATATTCCCTCAAGTTCTATCGACCACCGATACAACTCTACGCACGCTTGATGTTCGCTTTACATAGAACAAGTATGAAACTAGAAGTACTTTGTAGGTGTTGTTGGATAGGTTTGCAAGATAATAAAGAGTACGTAAATAAAAAGTAGGGGCTGTTTAGATAAAGAAACAATAAAGTAAATATAGCGAGTGTGGAAAAGTGGTGATAGGAGTTGCGAAATTGCCCCTAAGCATTTGACTACTTTACTAGACCGATAGCAAGTATTATGTGGGAGAGGCCACTGCTAGCATGTCATCCCTTACTTGGAATTCTATGCACTTATGATTGGAACTATTAGCAAGCATCCGCAACTACTAATGTTCATTAAGGTAAAACCCAACCATAGCATTAAGATATATTGGTCCCCCTTCAATCCCGTATGCATCAATTTCTATGCTAGGTTAAAGCTTCTGTCACTCTTGCCCTCCAATACATAGTCCTATCAACATACAACTAACCCTATGGTGTGATCCACGCGTGCGCTCATATGATGGGCACCAAAGGACAGCAACATAACCACAAGCAATTTAAATCAATCATAGCAATTCATCAACCACCGATAGGACAACGAAAATCTACTCAGACATCATAGGATGGCAACACATCATTGGATAATAATATGAAGCATAAAGCACCATATTCAAGTAGAGGGTACAGCGGTTTGCGGGAGAGTGGACCGATGTAGATAGAGGGGGGGAGGTGATGGAGATGTTGGTGAAGATGGCGGAGGTGTTGGTGAAGATCGCGGTGATGATGATGATGGCCACGGCGGTGTTCCGGCGCCACCGGAGGAGAGGGGGAGAGGGGGAGAGGGGCCCCCTTCTTCCTCTTCTTCCTTGACCTCCTCCCTAGATGGGAGAAGGGTTTCCCCTTTGGTAATTGGCCTCCATGGCATGGGAGGGGCGAGAGCCCCTCCGAGATTGGATCTATCTCTCTATTTCTCTCTGGTTCTATTGGCTCTGTTTCACCGTTTCGTGTATATATGGAGATCCGTAACTCCGATTGGCCTGAAACCTTCACCGTGATTTTTTTCCGAAAATTAGCTTTCTTGCGGCAAAAGAAGAGCGTCAACCGCCTTACGCGTGGCTCACGAGGGTAGGGGCGTGCCCAGGGGGGTCAGGCGCGCCCCCTACCTCGTGACCACCTCGGGCACCGTCTCGCATGGATTTTTCTTCCGGAATTTTCCAAATATTCCAAAAATAAGCTCCGTCCGTTTTTATCCCGTTTGGATTCCGTTTGGTATGGATATTCTGCGAAACATAAAACATGCAACAAACAAGAACTGGCACTGGGCACTGGATCAATATGTTAGTCCCAAAAATAATATAAAAAGTTGCCAAAAAGTATATGAAAGTTGAATAATATTGGCGTGGAACAATCAAAAATTATAGATGCGACGGAGACGTATCATTGATCACTTCTTTTGGCCGCGCATGAGACGTGACGTGGAACATTACGTGATGAGATGCGAGATTTGTCACAAAGCTAAGTCCCGCTTGAATCCTCATGGTTTATATACTCCTCTATCTATTCTGAATACTCCGTGGGAAGATATTTCTATGGATTTTGTACTTGGTTTACCACGGACTAAGAGGGGGAGCGACTCGGTGTTTGTGGTAGTTGATCGTTTTAGCAAAATGGCACATTTTATCCCTTGTCATAAGAGCGATGATGCTTCACACATTGCTGATCTATTTTTCAGGGAAGTTGTGCGACTACATGGAGTACCATGCACGATTGTGTCAGACCGGGACACCAAATTTCTGAGCTACTTTTGGAAGACCTTGTGGGGAAAACTTGGCACCAAGCTCCTATTTTCCACGACATGCCACCCACAAACTGATGGAGACTGAAGTTGTCAACCGCACGTTGTCCATGATGCTACGAGCAGTCCTCAAGAAGAATTTGAAGATGTGGGAAGAGTGCCTACCTCATGTGGAGTTCATGTATAACAGGGCGGTACATTCGACCACTAAGTTTTGGCCATTTGAACTTGTTTATGGATTCAAACCTATTGCTCCCATTGATCTTTTGCGTTTGCCACTGCAGGAACAAACCAACCTTGATGCAAGTAAGCATGTTGATTTCGTCAAGAAACTTGATGCCCAAGCGAAGGAGAACATTGAGAAAATGACTGAACAATATACGAAGCGGGTAAACAAGACCAGGAAGAAGCTGGTGTTTGAGCAAGGCGATTTGGTATGGGTACACCTTTGGAAGGACCGTTTTCCTAAGCAACGCAAGTGCAAATTATAGCCACGCGGTGATGGACCATTTGCGGTGCTCGAAAGGATCAACGACAATGCTTACAAGATCGATCTTACAGAAGAATATGGTGTTCGCCCAACCTTCAATGTTTCCGATCTTTCCCCATACTTTGGGCCTTTAGAGTCGAGAACGGCTCCTTCTCAAGAGGGGGAGGATGATGAGGACATCCCGACCATGGGCAACACACCACCAATCATCAACGGTCCAATCACAAGAAGCCGCGCAATGCAAATACATGATCAGGTGAACGCTAACTTAAGTATATCATTTGACCTTGAAAACATGGTTGTGCCTTCACCTCTTTTGTTGTTGGTTGAACTCAGGTGCGATATCGAAGAAGTCCAAACACATTTCAGTCAGTGCAAAACAATGTTTTATGGCGAAGGAACAAAGTTAGGAATTCATGAAGAATGAGTTGTCTGCTGAAGAAACATTGTTCCGATTCTGACAAACAATGTTTTGTACGAGTTTGCATATTCCAACTTGCGAAAGGTTCCCAGAACTCGAGTTTGCTACTGAAGGAAACATTGTTCGACTCCAGTGAACAATGTTTGGTCAGGAACTGCCAACCACCTCCAATGAGAGTATTCCAGAAGCTACCTCATTAAGTCCTGACGCCATTTAGTCAAACAAAGATGGTTCCCTTTCACACCTAAGCTGGTTCCAGAAGCTAGTTCTCTTTCACACCTATCCAGGGGGGTTGTCCCGATTATAAATAGGCTAGCTCTTCCCTTCGTTGGGGACTTTTGCCATTTCTTTCAAAGACCAAAGACATAGACTCCTCCTGAGATTGGAGAGCTCTTGTTACCCTTATTCTCGTGATTCCTTGAGAAAATTGCTCCTAATTCGTGCTCCACGACTAGATCATGTTGTGTGGGTTAGAGTTTGTGGTTTCCCATGCGGATTGCACCTATCCCGTGCTCCACGACTTGAGCGTGGTTGTGTGGGGTAGTATTGCGGGTTATGGATCGGCGAATGTTCAGATTGCAAGCTTCGGTGAGCCTCCTCCTCGTCGTGTCATCATCTCTTATTTTCCTTTTTTCGGTTGCTTGCAACTAGTTATCCCCATCCATTTATCGATCCTACGCCATGAAGATCGGACCTCCCCTTGTACTCCCTCTTCTACAAAGATGGGGTCGCATCAGTTTGTTCGTGATAGACTTTCCGGAGTGCGAGGCTTGCTACTACGAATCACTAGGGTTTTCTATCGTCGGCAAGGCAAGTAACACTTTGATCATACCCCTTATTACCCAGTTTTTATGCATTAGTTTCACCCTCAAACCTTGCATGAGCAGGACTTGTTTAACATGTGGGTATTGGGAAGTAGATGATGAGGTAGGAACCTATTGCCCTTTTATTCAAACCTTGGGAGTTACTACGTTATGCTTACACTGCTATGTTATGCTCGTAGACGTGGTTTGGTTTTGAGAGAATTCATGTAAGTTGTGAGAGTTATTGTTAACTAAGGTTTAACTTAAGGTGGCTACTTTCATACACATATGGGTGGATTGGTTTGTGGGCACCTGGGGAATCCAGTGTTGTCCAAAGGAGATCTCGGAGTATCCGTGTGATTTTCCTATGGTTTGCCACCTAGGCTCAAAGGGATCATTATGTTATTCATGCTGGAAACTTCTGTGTGCAGCCACATGCCATTATGGGCTCTGGCATAGTTGAGTATGTTGTGTGACCTCTTTCATTGGTAGACTAGAAGATGTAGGGGATGTAGGTGGTACGGTCTACCCGTCGTAAAGAGTTAATGCTTCTGAAAGACTATGTCTCGGTCATCCATTTCTCAAACATCATGTAGTGCGAGAAATCCAACGGAGGAGATCGAGTCTTGTGGAGAAAAGTGTGGAAACCTCTACAGAGTGTATAAACTAATCATGATTAGCCGTGTCCCCGGTTATGGACATCTTGAGTATCTGGTGCTTGAATTATTATGTTGATCTCATCACTTCACTTAAATAATTTGTTGGGTTGTTAACTTTTAATTGGGATTGAGATGGGGTTACCATTCTCATTGTTTTCAACAAAATTTGTAGTTGAATAACATATATTCCTTTGTTGTAGGGAAAAACTAGATTTATGCAAATGATAACCATAGAGCCTCCACCAACGATATATGCATGTAGTTATAGCTGTTATTTGTTCATTGCTCTATAGTGTTATCTTGCCAGCATATTCCATGTGCTGACCTACACAGGCTGCAACGTATTATGTTGCAGAATTTTCAGAAGAAGAGTAAGGTGCGCTAGGTCGATGTCATGCACTCAGTTTTGCCATGGAGTTGGATGGACTCTACTACCTTCGAAGCTTCTGCCGTTATAGCATTTAGATGGCCTTCAGCCATATTATTGTAATAAGTTCTGTTTCGAGACATTCGATGTAATAATTGTGTGATTGAACTCTGTTATAAATCCTCAAGTACTGTTTGTGTCAGAAATATCGATCCAGGGATGACACTTAAGCACAGAGACTTGACCATCTGAGGTCGGGTCGCTACAAGATGGTATCAGAGCACCCGCTGACTGTAGGACGCGACCACTAGGACAAGCCTTAGGACACTCTTCTCTACTCATTTTTGACTCTTCTCCATTTTATACTCTTTAGATGGTGGATCCAATGAACAAGTTTTCTCAACCGGGTGACGACACCCCTTTCGGACGACACCTGAAGGAAGCCACTAGGTACTTGAGCATTGGAATACCAAGCTTCACCGGGACCTACACCGCCACTCTACCTGAAGAAGAGCGTTGGACGATTCGAGTACATGTTCTAGGAAGGACATTCACACCAGTAACTGAGCCCATAAAGTTTTCCTTTGATGCACGAACCTGGAGTCTAGGAAAGAGCATGGCAGCCCACATTGCCATGGGACGCGTCGGCGAGGTTTACCACAAGGATCTTAAGGACACCATCTACCAGATATGTGGACGTCGAGATGAGCAATGGGAGATGATTTGCACCAGGAGGGATAAATCCATTGCAGCCTACATCCAGGAGTTAAACCAGCACATTCATCGTTAGGAGAACCAGATGTGCGCCAACATGATTGACATGAAGAAAGTGATGACCAGGAACATGGAGCTAGAAGAGGAACTCAAGTCTGCACGCGATGGATATGAAGAGGAAATAGACATACTGCTGGAGAAGAATGAAGACCTGAAGAAGAAGCTAGGAATATTCATGGGACATCACAAACCCGAGGAGGACAACTATCCTGAAGACTACATCATAATCGACGGCACCGACTCCGACCCCGATAGTGATGATGATTATGAAGATGAAGCTAGAGCAGATATCCTGGAGTCTTCCACCGATCAAAATTTCTAGACGACTACCACATTACCAGTAGTATTTCCCCCATGTATATAATAATAGTTTGAGTATTTGTAACGGTAGCTTAGATCGATTATATGATCTTGTTTGAATTGAGTGGTGTGAAATGAATGTGTTTGCCTCATGTGCATGTGGGTAGTGAATTTCTCTTTAGACCTCACTCTATTCTATTCTCATCCCTCTAGACCTATCAGATGCCTCCGAGACATGACCCCAGATTTGTCTTCCCACCAGAGATCACTCAGTTGATCCAACAGCAGAATGCCTTGATGCAGTTGCTAGTCCAGAACCAAGGCAACAACAACAACCCACTGCCACCACCTCCAGTTGACAACTTAGCTCGTTTTCTGAGGTTGAACCCGCCGGTGTTCTCTAGTAGCACCGAGCCAATTGTTGCTGATGACTGGCTCCGCGGGATTGGAAGGGAGCTGACCACCTCAGGTTGCACAGATGTTGAGAAGGTGCGCTTTGCCGCACATCAACTGGATGGACCCGTAGCCTCATGGTGGGAGAATTACACAGCCACTTTTCCCGTGGCCAATGTCACTTGGGATCAATTTCAGCAAGCATTCCGCACTACACATGTCTCAGCTGGAGCTATGAGTATGAAGAAGCGTGAATTTCACAACTTGCGCCAGGGAAATCGTACTGTGGGGCAGTACGTGGATGAGTTTAGTAAGTTTGCCCGCTATGCCCTAGATGATATGGCCACAGATGCCGCGAAGCAGGAGAAGTTTATGGAAGGGCTGAATGACGAGCTGAGTATGCAGTTGATGGTGTCAACATTCACTAACTACCAAGATTGGTAGACAGGGCTCTTATGATTGAAGCCAAGCAGCAGCAGATAGAGAGCCGCAAATTGGATACATTTGTCTTCCTTACAAATGAAGGGCCTAGCTTGGACAAGAAGGATGAATATTGGAGCAAGATCAAGCATGGAGACGATGGCATGCGCAAGGGTAACAAGAACGGAGTTGCAAGTGATGGTTTCAGGACTTTGAAGCCACCATAATGAGTGCATGAAGCCTTGGACGAAATATACAAGATGTCACTTCATAAATTTTGTCCAGAAGCTATTATAGGTGTTGCGTCACCTTATTATTGGGCCAGGCCCATGTAATTTTGAAATACTTGACTATAGGCTCTTTTATAGTTCGTATGTGTGGGGAAACAAGAGTTAGGGTTCATTTCGGACCCCTCCTCCAAGGGCCACTAAATTCGCCCCTCTTCCTCCATATATACAGCCCTTAGTGCACCATTTAGACTTTGGGTTTTGTTTAGATTAAAGTTCGCCATAGTTGCAACTTCGCGTACTTCATCTATATTCAACGACCAGACTAAGACGTCACAGGACCCCGCCTTGATCAATAAAATTTGCATGTTATATTTGCAATATCCAGATTGTAATCTCTGTTTCTTGCTTGTTCTTCATTTGCTTGCAGGAGATAGACCCTCGTGGTCAGGTTGATCGTGCTCCGGCGTGGTCAATAACCTCTCGGAGTTGGTTTAGTGATTGCTAAGGCGCAATGTCCTCGCACGTTCGTAGTCAGATTGTCAAAGTCTACTCCCCCAAAAACGATAATCACCATATCCTTGAAAGGTGGGACACCTTTGCCTCTATCAAGTGGCATCAGAGCAAACACATGAGGTTATATGCCGTCATTGCAAGGGTGGAGGTCACTATGCGAGTAAATGTCCATCTCCGCGTGTGATGATTGTTATTGAGGATGGTGGGTATGAGTCCACTGCTGACTATGATGAGGAGACCTCGGCTCTTACTGCAAGTGAAGAACACGGTGAAGATGATTCTAAACATGAGATGTGATACATGGTGGCTGAATATGCTGACAGGTATGAGAGTTTAGTTGCTCAACGTGTTTTGAGTGTGCAGGTAACACAAGTTGAGCAAAATCACACGCATAATTTGTTCCATACAAAGGGAGTTGTGAAGGGACGTTATGTCCATGTCATTATTGCTGGAGGGAGTTGCAACAACTTGTCTAGCATGGAGATGGTGGAGAAGCTATCTCTCACCACAAGACCCCGAATGCATCCTTACTACATCTAATGGTTCAACAATAGCGGCAAGGTTAAGGTAACATGTATTGTTCGTGTGCATTTTAGTATCGCTACATATGCTAATTATGTTGATTGTCATGTGGTACCCATGCAAGCATGTTTCTTATTACTTGGTAGACCATGGCAATTCGATATAAAAAATTGTACACCATGGTAGAAACAATAAGTATACTCTTGTTCATAAGGATAAACATATTACTTTGCTTCCTATGTCTCCTGATTCCATTTTGAAAGATGATATTAATAGAGCTAGTAAAGCAAAATAGGAGCAAAATAAGAGTGAAAATCAGATTGTGGCAAAAGAATTTGAGCAACAAATGAAGCCTAGTAATAAAACATCATCTAGTGTTGCTTCTGAAATTAAATTGAAAAGTGGATGTTTACATGCCACCAAATCTGATATTGATGATCTAGATTTCAGCAAATCGGTTTGCTATGCTTTTGTGTGCAAAGAGGCATTATTTTCATTCGAGGACGTGCCTTCCTCTTTACCTCCTGCTGTCACTAACATTTTACAGGAGTTCGCTGACGTCTTTCCACACGACGTGCCACCGAGATTACCGCATATTCAAGGAATTGACCATCAGATTGACTTAATTCCTGGTGCTTCGCTACCAAACCGTGCGCCATACCGTACCAATCCAGAGGAGACGAAGGATATTATGCGTCAAGTACAGGAGCTGCTTGACAAAGGTTACATACGTGAATCTCTTAGTCCTTGTGTTGTTCCTTACACTAGTGCCAAAAAAGGATGGTACATCATGTATGTGTGTTGATTGTAGAGACATTAATAGTATTACAATTCGTTATCGTCATCCTATTCCTAGGCTAGATGATATGCTTGATGAATTGAGTGGCTCTACAATATTCTCCAAAGTTGATTTGCATAGTGGATACCATCAAATTAGTATGAAATTGGGAGATGAATGGAAAACAACATTTCAAACTAAGTTTGGATTATATGAGTGGTTAGTCATGCATTTTGGGTTAACTAATGCACCTACTACTTTTATGAGATTAATGAACGAAGTTTTATGTGCTTTCATTGGACCATTTGTGGTAGTCTATTTCGATGATATATTGATTTATAGCAGATCTTTGGAAGAACATTTGGAACATTTACGTGTTGTTTTTATTGCTCTACGTGATGCACATTTGTTTGGTAAGCTTGGGAAGTGCACCTTTTGCACTACCGAGTATCTTTTCTTGGCTAGTAGTTATCCACAGGGAATTGAAGTTGATAAAGACAAGATTGAATCTATTGAGAGTTGGTCGCTACCCAAAACGGTCACATAAGTGAGGAGTTTTCTTGGACTCACTGGTTTCTATAGGTGTTTTGTGAGAGATTTTCGCACCATTGTTGCACCTCTTAATGAGCTTACTAAGAAGGATGTGCCTTTCACTTGGGGTACCCACAGGAAGAAGCCTTCACGATATTGAAAGATAAGTTGACACATGCTCCTTTACTCCAACTTCCTGATTTTAATAAGACTTTTGAGCCTGAATGTGATACTAGTGGAATTGGATTAGGAGGTGTGTTATTACAAGATGGCAAACATGTTGCATACTTTTCTGAAAAATTGAGTGAGCCTAGTCTGAACTATTCTACTTATGATGAAGAATTATATGCTCTTGTTCGGACCTTAGAAACATGGCAACATTATTTATGGCCCAAAGAATTTGCTATACATTCTGATCATGAATCTTTAAAACACAAAAGTCAAGCAAAACTGAACCGTAGACATGCTAAATGGGTTGAATTCATTGCAACTTTCCCTTATGTCATTAAGCTGAAGAAGGGTAAAGAAAATGTTATTGCTGAAGCATTGTCTCGTCGTTATACTATGCTTTCACAACTTGACTTTAAAATATTTGGTTTGGAGACCATCAAAGATCAATATGTGCATGACGTTGATTTTAAAGATGTAATGCAGAATTTTAAAGAAGGAAGAACATGGAACAAGTTCATCCTTAATGATGGATTTGTGTTCCGTGCTAACAAGCTATGCATTCTAGCTAGCTCCGTCCGTTTTTTGTTGTTGCAGGAGGCGCATGGAGGAGGATTAATAGGACACTTTCGTGTGAAGAAGATGGAGGACGTACTAGCTACACATTTATTTTGACCAAAGATGAGACGGGATGTTGAGATTTTTGTTGCTCGCTTCACTACATGTCAAAAAGCTAAGTCACAACTCAATCCTCATGGTTTATATGTGCCTTTGCCTGTACCTAGTGTTCCATGGGAGGATATATCTATGGACTTTGTTTTAGGTTTACCTCGAACAAAGAAGGGGAGGGATAGCATATTTGTTGTCGTGGATAGATTTTTGAAAATGGCACACTTTATACCATGTCATAAAAGCGATGATGCTGCTAATGCTGCTGATTTGTTCTTTTGTGAAATTATTCGCTTGCATGGTGTGCCAAATACCATTGTTTTGGATCATGATACTAAATTTCTTAGCCACTTCTAGAGATGTTTATGGGCTAAGTTGGGGTCTAAACTGCTTTTTAGTACTACTTGTCACCCCCAAACTGATGAACAAACTGAAGTAGTCAATAGAACTTTGTCTACTATGCTTAGGGCTGTTTTGAAGAATAACAAGAAATGTGGGAAGAATGCTTGCCTCATATTGAATTTTCTTATAATCATTCGCTGCATTCTAATACTAAGATGTGCCCTTTTGAGATTGTGTATGGTTTAATACCCTGTGCACCTATTGGTTTCTTGCCTCTTCCATCTTTGGAGAAGGTTCATTTTGATGCTAAACAACATGCTGAATTGATCTTAAAAATGCATGAGTTAACTAAGGAGAACATTGAGCGTATGAATGCTAAATATATACTTGCTGGAGATAAGGGTAGAAAACATGTTGTGTTTGCACCTGGAGATCTTGTTTGTTTACATTTGCGTAAGGCTAGTTTTCCTGATTTGCGCAAATCAAAGCTAATGCCACGTGTTGATAGTCCTTGTGAGGTGTTAGAGAAAATAGATGATAATGCATATAAACTTGAGCTACCTACAGATTTTGGGGTCAGACCCACTTTTAACATTGCAGATTTGAAGCCTTATTTGGGTGAGGAAGATGAGTTTCCATCGAGGATGACTTCATTTCAAGAAGGGGAGGATGATGAGGACGTCAATACCATTGGTACACCCATAGCCCCTGCTCATACTGGACCAATTACAAGAGCTCACACGCGCCAATTAAATTACCAGGTACTTTCGTTTCTTGGTAATGATTCTAATGTTCATGAGAATATGATGCTGCCTAAATTGGATACATTTGTCTTCCTTACAAATGAAGGGCCTAGCTTGGACAAGAAGGATGAACATTGGAGCAAGATCAAGCATGGAGACGATGGCATGCGCAAGGGTAACAAGAACGGAATTACATGTGATGATTTAGGACTTTGAAGCCACTATAATGAGTGCATGAAGCCTTGGACAAAATATACAAGATATCACTTCGTAAATTTCGTCCAGAAGCTATTATAGGTGATGCGTCGCCTTATTATCGGGCCAGGCCCATGTAATTTCGAAATGCTTGAGTATAGGCTGTTTTTAGAGTCCGTATGTGTGGGGAAACAAGAGTTAGGGTTGGTTTAGCGATTGCTAAGGCGTGACATCCGCGCACGTTCGTAGTCGGATCATCAAAGTCTACTCCCCCGAAAACGATAATCACCATCTCATCGAAAGACGGGACACCTTTGCCTCTATCACAAAGCACCTCTCCCATTGCGAGAAAAATCAACCTAGTTGGCCAAACCAAATCAATAGATCGGAGAGAAATACAAAGCTATAACAATCATGCATAAAAGAGTTCAGAAAAAACTCAAATAATATTCATGAATACTTTGATCAGAAACTCACAATTCATCGGATCCTAACAAACACACCGCAAAAAGTCATTACATCGAATAGATCTCCAAGAACATTGAGGAGAACATTCTATTGAAGATCAAAGAGAGAGAAGAAGCCATCTAGCTACTAGCTATGGACCCGTGGGCCTGTGGTGAACTAGTCGCACATCATCGGAAGGGCAGCAAGGTTGATGTATAGCCCCTCCATGATCG
Source organism: Triticum aestivum (assembly GCF_018294505.1). Classification (NCBI taxonomy): domain Eukaryota; kingdom Viridiplantae; phylum Streptophyta; class Magnoliopsida; order Poales; family Poaceae; genus Triticum; species Triticum aestivum. The sequence continues at coordinate 338,693,076 of NC_057797.1, forward strand.
ATTCCCCCTCTGGCAGAGTACCGGAGAAGGCCTCCAGATGGGATCTCGTGGGAACAGAAACTTGGGGCGGCAGAAAAAGTATTTCGGGTGGATCTCTGATGTCAGGGGAATATTTGATAATTTAGAGGCGGAATTAGGTCAAGAGGTGCCACGAGGGGCCCGCTAGCCTGCCCCCCTGGGGTGTGCCTCTCAAGCTTGTTGCTTGCTCATGGCTCGTTGGGTCTTCTCCCGAACCTTCTAGGGTCTCTTTCGGTCCAGAAAAAATTAATCCAAAGTTTTTCTCCGTTTGGACTCTGTTTGATATTGATTTCCTAAAAAGCCAAAAACAAGCAAAAATAGCAATTGGCACTGGGCACTAGGTTAATAGGTTAGTCCCAAAAAATGATATATAATTGCATATAAAACATCCAAGATTGATACTATAATAGCATGGAGCAATCAAAAATTGTAGATACATTGGAGACATATCAATTACCTTTGATCCAACTTCAGTGTAGATAGTCCTGCCTTTTCCTCCAGAGGTGACCATGGGTATGGAACCCATGGAAAGAATGTTAATCCGAATGATGAGTCTTGCAAGCTTTTGTCGTCCTTAAGAGTTCCAGTTTTCCAAACCAAAAACAGAGTCATAACAAAGAAAACTATTAAAGTAAAATAGTTCAGGGCTAAGGTCTTACTTGCAGCCTTGTACTTACACTCGATATTCATCTATATATGTTCAACATGGTCCTGGTAGACACCACTACTATGTGTTGTCAACATTTATGTTGTGGGGGATGCGTCCTAATAACATCACGGCCGATCAAAAACGTGTGTCATGATTCTATTGTCCAACCATGTGCCCTTATCGTCGAGCCGGGTTGGCACCGTTCTGAAGGATTTCTCCATACCAGAGCATTAGGAGTTTAATGACTGCACCTCACATTTTTTCCCAAGGAATTGCTTTCAGCTATCGTACTCATTCTTACTGTCACTGACTTTGAGCATAGCTTTCCATGCATACCTGCACTTTACCTCCTCCTAGATCAATCTCGGGGATCCCGGGTACCTATACGGCCTAAGAATGAGACGGGGATAATGGACAAATCCGTTGTGATACACATAATACGTTTGGACTTAAAGTTAATACCAACAATCTTGTGCACAAATACATAGGAGCTGCAAGTCTATGCCTCAGCCCATAGCCCGAGCTCACTACTCACACATCGTTGATGAATCATAAAAGAAAGATAATGTAGATCAAACTTCAAGATGAATGATTGATGATAGCCTTACAATGTGGCGATGTATCATGATTACAAGTGTTGGTTATGGCGAGGGGATGATTCCTATGGAGATGGAGATGGGAATGGCGGGGCCTATGGAGATGGAGATGGATTAGGGTTCCAGCATTCTGTTGCGAATGGGACTCAAGCCTTATAGGAAGTAATCTTGTGCTGATGTCACAGAGTCACCAAAGAGTGGTATGAGTAGTAGGAGTCGTCTTCTCTCGTGGTTGTGTTGTGGTGCCTCCATTTGCTCCGGGTTGATCGTCTATCTTCATAGTTCCTTTTATTCCTCGATTTCCTCCCTCAAAATTGTCAATTCCTGCAGGAAACAAAATAAATGGAGAGATTTGCAATCTCTTGCTTTTATTAGTCACTAATACTCCCTCTATCCTAAAATTAGTGTCTTTGATTTAGTACAACTTTGTACTAAATCAAAAACACTTATTTTGGGACGAAGGGAGTAATTGTGTACATGCAGTGCATGCTAATATTCGGCAAGATATAAACTACATGTTAATATTAGGTAGAATTGAACTGATTTTGGACCTGGATGACACACTTATTGCACTTCGAGGACCAGGATGATGATTTTCATAGTTTGAGGACCTAAGTCACACCCCTGAAGTAATTCAAGGACCTACTATGCATTTCACTCTTAGGCATGATATAAAGTATTGAAGGGTACTTAATTTGATTAGTACTAGACATGTTTAACACTAAAGACCACAGCGCCAAAGACCGTTCCATAGTTGCGATTGAATGGACGAGGTTTGTTGGATCTCCACAACTCGCTCTCTTCATATTGATATTGATATAAATTACTAAAAGTTCAGAGTAATTTCCTCAGAATATTTGGGATTATCCAGTTCGAACAATTGTGGAAATGTATGTAAAAAATGCACTCATGATTCAACCAGGACCTCGCATTGTCCTGGGTGGAGGATCGGTCTAGGACTACTACGTAGACGTCATCATGCCGCCGGCGCCAGATCAGCGACCAACTCTACAAGATCAGGCTGGCCGATTCCGTGTGCACTGCCATTGCCCTCATCGGCAAGAGCGAGGGCAAGGGTGGGTGGCGTGGGTCAGAGTCCACGCACGTGTAACTATTGGGGAACGTAGTAATTTCAAAAAATTTCCTACGCGCACGCAAGATCATGGTGATGCATAGCAACGAGAGGGGACAGTGTGATCTACGTACCCTTGTAGATCAACAACGGAAGCGTTAGCACAACGTGGTTGATGTAGTCGTACGTCTTCACGGCCCGACCGATCAAGCACCGAAACTACGGCACCTTCGAGTTCTAGCACACGTTCAGCTCGATGACGATCCCTGCACTCCGATCCAGCAAAGTGTCGGGAAGAGTTCCGTAAGCACGACGGCATGGTGACGATCTTGATGTACTACCGTCGCAGGGCTTCGCCTAAGCACCACTACAATATTATCGAGGACTATGGTGGAAGGGGGCACCACACACGGCTAAAAATATGATCACGTGGATCAACTTGTGTGTCTATGGGGTGCCCCTACCCCCGTATATAAAGGATCAAGGGGGGGTGCGGCCGGCCAGGAGAGGGCGCACCAGGAGGAGTCCTACTCCCTCCGGGAGTAGGATTCCCCCCCTTTCCTAGTTGGAATAGGATTCGGGAGGGGGGAAAGAGGAGAGAGAGAAGGAAGGGGGGCGCCGGCCCCCTCTCCTTGTCCTATTCGGACTAGGGGGGAGGGGCGCGTGGCCCAGCCCTGGCCACCTCTCCTCTCTTCCACTAAAGCCCACTAAGGCGCATATACCTCCCGGGGGGTTCCGGTAACCTCCCGGTACTCCGGTAAAATCCTTCATCCGGAACACTTCCGATATCCAAATATAGGCTTCCAATATATCAATCTTTATGTCTAGACCATTTCGAGACTCCTCGTCATGTCTGTGATCACATCCGGGACTCCGAACAAACTTCGGTACATCAAAATGCATAAACTCATAAAATAACTGCCATCAAAACCTTAAGCATGCGGACCCTACGGGTTCGAGAACAATGTAGACATGACCGAGACACATCTCCGGTCAATAACCAATAGCGGAACATGGATGCTCATATTGGCTCCTACATATTCTACGAAGATCTTTTATTGGTCAGACCGCATAACAATATACGTTGTTCCCTTTGTCATCGGTATGTTACTTGCCCGAGATTCAATCGTCGGTATCTCAATACCTAGTTCAATCTCGTTACGAGCAAGTCTCTTTACTCGTTCCGTAATACATCATCTCACAACTAACTCATTAGTTGCAATGCTTGCAAGGCTTATGTGATGTGCATTACCGAGAGAGCCCAAAGATACCTCCCCGACAATCGGAGTGACAAATCCTAATCTCGAAATACGCCAACCCAACATGTACCTTTGGAGACACCTATAGAGCACCTTTATAATCACCCAGTTACATTGTGACGTTTGGTAGCACACAAAGTGTTCCTCCGGCAAACGGGAGTTGCATAATCTCATAGTCATAGGAACATGTATAAGTCATGAAGAAAGCAATAGCAACATACTAAACGATTGGGTGCTAAGCTAATGGAATGGGTCATGTCAATCAGATCATTCATCTAATGATGTGATCCCGTTAATCAAATAACAACTCTTTGTCCATGGTTAGGAAACATAACCATCTTTGATTAACGAGCTAGTCAAGTAGAGGCATACAAGTGACACTCTGTTTGTCTATGTATTCACACATGTATTATGTTTCCGGTTAATACAATTCTAGCATGAATAATAAACATTTATCATGATATAAGGAAATAAATAATAACTTTATTATTGCCTCTAGGGCATATTTCCTTCAGTCTCCCACTTGCACTAGAGTCAATAATCTAGTTCACATCGCCATGTGATTCAACACTAAGAGTTCACATCACCATGTGATTAACACCCATAGTTCACATCGTCATGTGACCTATACCCAAGGGGTTTACTAGAGTCAATAATCTAGTTCACATCATTTATGTGATTAACACCCAAAGAGTATTAAGGTGTGATCATGTTTTGCTTGTGAGATAATTTTAGTCAACGGGTCTGTCACATACAGATCCGTAAGTATTTTGCGAATTCTATGTCTATAATGCTCTGCACGGATCTACTCTAGCTAATTGCTCCCACTTTCAATATGTATCTAGATCGAGACTTAGAGTCATCCAGATCTGTGTCAAAACTTGCATCGACGTAACTTTTTACGACGAACCTTTTGTCACCTCCATAATCGAGAAATATTTCCTTATTCCACTAAGGATAATTTTGACCAATGTCCAGTGATCTACTCTTAGATCACTATTGTACTCCCTTGCTTAACACAGTGTAGGGTATTCAATAGATCTGGTACACATCATGGCATACTTTATAGAACCTATGGCTGAGGCATAGGGAATGACTTTCATTCTCTTTCTATCTTCTGCTGTGGTCGGGCTTTGAGTCTTACTCAATTTCATACCTTGTAACACAGCCAAGAACTCTTTCTTTGACTGTTCCATTTTGAACTACTTCAAAATATTTTCAAGGTATGTACTCATTGGAAAAACTTATCAAGCGTCTTGATCTATCTCTATAGATTTTGATGCTTAATATGTAAGCAGCTTCACCGTGGTCTTTCTTTGAAAAACTTCTTTAAAAAACACTCCTTTATGCTTTGCAGAATAATTCTACATTATTTCCGATCAACAATATGGCATTCACATATACTTATCAGAAATGTTGTAGTGCTCCCACTCACTTTCTTGTAAATACAGCCTTCACCGCAAGTCTGTATAAAACTATATGCTTTGATCATCCTATCAAAGCATTTATTCCAACTCCGAGAGGCTTGCACCAGTCCATAAATGGATCGCTGGAGCTTGCACACTTTGTTAGCTCCTTTTGGATCGACAAAACCTTCCGGCTACATCAAATACAACTCTTCTTCCAGAAATTCATTCAGGAATGCAGTTTTGACATCCATTTGCTGGATTTCATAAAATGCGGCAATTGCTAACATGATTCGGACAGACATAAGCATAGATACGAGTGAGAAACTCTCATCATAGTCAACACCTTGAACTTGTCGAAAACCTTTTTGCGACAATTCTAGCTTTGTAGATAGTAACACTACTATCAGTGTCCGTCTTCCTCTTGAAGATCCATTTAATCTCAATGGCTCGCCGATCATTGGGCAAGTCAATCAAAGTCCATACTTTGTTCTCATACATGGATCTCATCTCAGATTTCATGGTCTCAAGCCATTTTGCGGAATCTAGGCTCATCATCGCTTCCTCATAGTTCGCAAGTTCATCATGGTCTAGTAACATGACTTCCAGAACAGGATTATCGTACCACTTTGGTGCGGATCTCACTCTGGTTTACCTACGAAATTTGGTATTAACTTGATCTGAAGTTACATGATCATCATCATTAGTCTTCCTCACTAATTGGTGTAGTAGTCACAGGAACAGATTTCTTGTGATGAACTACTTTTCAATAAGGGAGAAGGTACAATTACCTTATCAAGTTCTACTTTCCTCCCACTCACTTCTTTCAAGAGAAACTCCTTCTCTAGAAAGGATCCATTCTTAGCAACGAATGTCTTGCCTTCGGATATGTGATAGAAGGTGTACCCAATAGTCTCCTTTGGGTATCCTATGAAGACATATTTTTCCGATTTGGGTTTGAGCTTATCAGGAAACTTTTTCATATAAGCATCACAATCCCAAACTTTAAGAAACGACAACTTTGGTTTCTTGCCAAACCACAGTTCAGATTGTGTCGTCTCAACGGACTTAGATGGTGCCCTTTTAAACGTGAATGCAGCTGTCTTTAATGCATAACCCCAAAACGATAGTGGTAGATCGGTAAGAGACATCATAGATCGCACCATATCTAATAAAGTACGGTTATGATGTTCGGACACACCATTATGCTGTGGTGTTCCAGGTGGCGTGAGTAGTGAAACTATTTCACATTATTTTAACTGAAGGCCAGACTTGTAACTCAAATATTTTACCTCTGCGATCATATCGTAGAAACTTTTATTTTCTTGTTACGATGATTCTCCACTTCACTCTGAAATTCTTTGAACTTTTCAAATGTTTCAGACTTATGTTTCATCAAGTAGATATACTCATATTTGCTCAAATCATCTGTGAAGATCAGAAAATAATGATACTTGTCACGAGCCTCTATATTTATCGGACCACATACATCAGTATGTATGATTTCCAACAAATCTGTTGCTCTCTCCATTGTTCCGAAGAATAGAGTCTTAGTCATCTTGCCCATGAGGCATGGTTCGCAAGCATCAACTGATTCATAATCAAGTGATTCCAAAAGCCCATCATCATGGAGTTTCTTCATGCGCTTTACACCAATATGACCTAAACGGCAGTGCCACAAATAAGTTGCACTATCATTATTAACTTTGCATCTTTTGGTTTCAATATTATGAATATGTGTATCACTACGATCGAGATCCAACGAACTATTTTCATTGGGTGTGTAACCATATAAGGTTTTATTCATGTAAACAGAACAACAATTTATTCTCTTACTTAGATGAATAACCGTATTACAATAAACATGATCAAATCATATTCATGCTCAACGCAAACACCAAATAACACTTATTTAGGTTCAACACTAATCCCGAAAGTATAGGGAGTGTGCGATGATGATCATATCAATCTTGGAACCACTTCTAACACACATCGTCACTTCACCCTTAACTAGTCTCTGTTTATTCTGCAACTCCCGTTTCGAGTTACTAATCTTAGCAACTGAACTAGTATCAAATACTGAGGGGTTTCTATAAACACTAGTAAAGTACACATCAATAACATGTATATCAAATATACTTATGTTCACTTTGCCATCCTTCTTATCTGCCAATCACTTGGGGTAGTTCCACTTCCAGTGACCAGTCCCTTTGCAGAAGAAACACTTAGTCTCAGGCTTAGGACCAGACTTGGGCTTCTTCACTTGAGCAGCAACTTGCTTGTTGTTCCTCTTGAAGTTCCCCTTCTTCCCTCTGCCCTTTTCTTGAAACTAGTGGTCTTGTCTACCATCAACACTTGATGTTTTTCTCGATTTCTACCTTCGTCAATTTCCGCATTACGAAGAGCTTGGGAATCGTTTCCGTTATCCCTTGCATATCATAGTTCATCACGAAGTTCTACTAACTTGGTGATGGTGACTAGAGAATTCTGTCAATCACTATCTTATCTAGAAGATTAACTCCCACTTGATTCAAGTGATTGTAGTACTCAGACAATCTGAGCACATGCTCACTAGTTGAGCGATTCTCCTCCATATTTTAGCTATAGAACTTGTTGGAGACTTCATATCTCGCAACTCGGGTATTTGCTTGAAATATTAACTTCAACTCCTGGAACATCTCATATGCTCCATGACGTTCAAAACGTCTTTGAAGTCCCGATTCTAAGCCATTAAGCATGGTGCACTAAACTATCAAGTAGTCATCATATTGAGCTAGCCAAACGTTCATAATGTCTGCATCTGCTCCTGCAATAGGTCTGTCACCTAGCGGTGCATCAAGGACATAATTCTTCTGTGCACAAATGAGGATAAACCTCAGATCACGGATCCAATCCGCATCATTGCTACTAACATCTTTCAACACAATTTTCTCTAGGAACATATCAAAATAAACACAGGGAAGCAACAACGCGAGCTATTGATCGACAACATAATTTGCAAAATACTATCAGGACTAAGTTCATGATAAATTTAAGTTCAATTAATCATATTACTTAAGAACTCCCACTTAGATAGACATCCCTCTAATCCTCTAAGTGATTACGTGATCCAAATCAACTAAACCATGTCCGATCATCACGTGAGATGGAGTAGTTTCATTGGTGAACATCACTATGTTGATCATATCTACTATATGATTCACGCTCGACCTTTCGGTCTCCGTGTTCCGAGGCCATATCTGCATATGCTTGGCTCGTCAAGTATAACCTGAGTATTCTGTGTGTGCAACTGTTTTGCACCCGTTGTATTTGAACGTAGAGCCTATCACACCCGATCATCACGTGGTGTCTCAGCACGAAGAACTTTCACAATGGTGCATACTCAGGGAGAACACTTCTTGATAATTAGTGAGAGATCATCTTATAATGCTACCGTCAATCAAAGCAAGATAAGATGCATAAAAGATAAACATCACATGCAATCAATATAAGTGATATGATATGGCCATCATCATCTTGTGCTTGTGATTTCCATATTCGAAGCACCGTCGTGATCACCATCGTCACCGGCGCGACACCTTGATCTCCATCGTAGCATCGTTGTCGTCTCACCAATCTTATGCTTCCATGACTATCGCTACCGCTTAGTGATAAAGTAAAGCATTACAGCGCGATTGCATTGCATACAATAAAGCAATAACCATATGGCTCCTGCCAGTTGCCGATAACTCGGTTACAAAACATGATCATCTCATACAATAAAATTTAGCATCATGTCTTGACCATATCACATCACAACATGCCCTGCAAAAACAAGTTAGACGTCCTCTACTTTGTTGTTGCAAGTTTTACGTGGCTGCTACGGGCTTAAGCAAGAACCAATCTTACCTACGCATCAAAACCACAACGATAGTTTGTCAAGTTGGTGTTGTTTTAACCTTCGCAAGGACCGAGCGTAGCCACACTCGGTTCAACTAAAGTTGGAGAAACTGTCACCCGCTAGCCACCTTTATGCAAAGCACGTCGGGAGAACCGGTCTCGCGTAAGCGTACGCGTAATGTCGGTCCGGGCCGCTTCGTCCAACAATACCGCCGAACCAAAGTATGACATGCTGGTAAGCAGTATGACTTATATCGCCCACAACTCACTTGTGTTCTACTCGTGCATATAACATCAACACATAAAACCTAGGCTCGGCTGCCACTGTTGGGGAACGTAGTAATTTCAAAAAAATTCCTACGCACACGCAAGATCATGGTGATGCATAGCAACGAGAGGGGAGAGTGTGATCTACGTACCCTTGTAGATCGACAACGGAAGCGTTAGCACAACGTGGTTGATGTAGTCGTACGTCTTCACGGCCCGACCGATCAAGCACCGAAACTATGGCACCTCCGAGTTCTAGCACACGTTCAGCTCGATGACGATCCCCGGACTCTGATCCAGCAAAGTGTCAGGGAAGAGTTCCGTCAGCACGACGGCATGGTGACGATCTTGATGTACTACCGTCGCAGGGCTTCGCCTAAGCACCGCTACAATATTATCGAGGACTATCATGGAAGGGGGCACCGCACACGGCTAAAAATATGATCACGTGGATCAACTTGTGTGTCTATGGGGTGCCCCTACCCCCGTATATAATGGATCAAGGGGGGGTGCGGCCGGCCAGGAGAGGGCGCGCCAGGAGGAGTCCTACTCCCTCCGGGAGTAGGATTCCCCCCCTTTCCTAGTTGGAATAGGATTCGGGAGGGGGGAAAGAGGAGAGAGAGAAGGAAGGGGGGCGCCGGCCCCCTCTCCTTGTCCTATTCGGACTAGGGGGGAGGGGCGTGCGGCCCAGCCCTGGCCACCTCTCCTCTCTTCCACTAAAGCCCACTAAGGCCCATATACCTCCCGGGGGGTTCCGGTAACCTCCCGGTACTCCGGTAAAATCCCGATTTCATCCGGAACACTTCCGATATCCAAATATAGGCTTCCAATATATCAATCTTTATGCCTCGACCATTTCGAGACTCCTCGTCATGTCCGTGATCACATCCGGGACTCCGAACAAACTTCGGTACATCAAAATGCATAAACTCATAAAATAACTGTCATCAAAACCTTAAGCGTGCGGACCCTACGGGTTCGAGAACAATGTAGACATGACCGAGACACGTCTCCGGTTAATAACCAATAGCAGAACCTGGATGCTCATATTGGCTCCTACATATTCTACGAAGATCTTTTATCGGTCAGACCGCATAACAACATACGTTGTTCCCTTTGTCATCGGTATGTTACTTGCCCGAGATTCGATCGTCGGTATCTCAATACCTAGTTCAATCTCGTTACCGGCAAGTCTCTTTACTCGTTCCGTAATACATCATCTCACAACTAACTCATTAGTTGCAATGCTTGCAAGGCTTATGTGATGTGCATTACCGAGAGGGCCCAGAGATACCTCTCCGACAATCAGAGTGACAAATCCTAATCTCGAAATACGCCAACCCAACATGTACCTTTGGAGACACCTGTAGAGCACCTTTATAATCACCCAGTTACGTTGTGACGTTTGGTAGCACACAAAGTGTTCCTCCGGAAAACGGGAGTTGCATAATCTCATAGTCATAGGAACATGTATAAGTCATGAAGAAAGCAATAGCAACATACTAAATGATCGGGTGCTAAGCTAATGGAATGGGTCATGTCAATCAGATCATTCATCTAATGATGTGATCCCGTTAATCAAATAACAACTCTTTGTCCATGGTTAGGAAACATAACCATCTTTGATTAACGAGCTAGTCAAGTAGAGGCATACTAGTGACACTTTGTTTGTCTATGTATTCACACATGTATTATGTTTCCGGTTATTACAATTCTAGCATGAATAATAAACATTTATCATGATATAAGGAAATAAATCATAACTTTATTATTGCCTCTAGGGCATATTTCCTTCAGTAACACCCCGAGACCCCGAGACCAATTCGGGTAAACCCTAGCCTCCACCTACTCCGCGTACCGGACATGCCCACCCCGCAGCCGGACGCGTCCGCCGCCGCCCCCTTAGCCAATCGCACACCGCCACATCACCCTGCCGGCCCTCTCTCTCCTCCGCGCTGCCGGACCCGCGGAGCCCATCTCCGGCCCGCCGCGGACCACGGCGGGCCTGGATCTCACGTCGGCCTCCGTCGCCCTAGCACCACCCGCCCGCCGCCGCCGTCCTGCCGCAGCTCGCCGCCGCGCCGCACCAGCGCCTCGTAGTCGAGCTCCCGCGCCCGCGCTGCCCGGCCTCCGCCCTCGCGATGCCCTCGCGCCTCGCCAACTCCGGCCGCCGCCCCGTCGTCCCCTGTGGCCGGATCCACGCCGGAGCCGCCGCCTCTCGCCGACGCCACGACGGCTCCCCCTCGCCAGATCCGCGCCGGACCCGACCCGGATCCACCTCGCCCGATCCACCAGTTGACATTCGCGAGGTGAAATATCTCTAAGTCCCAGGATTTCTTCATCTCATATGTGCATGTTTGACCTCGCGTTACTTCGTGCTTGTAGCTCTGTTTTGCGTGCATGCTATATCAAATTGTTCATCTCGTGATGCTCTACCTGATGATTGTTGTTGCATGCTTGTTTGAGTTCATCTTGACACCTTAATCCTCGTTGCAAAAGTGCTAAATGTTATAATCTGCTAGAAATTGTCATAATTTGCTGATTTGTCTTTTTCATAGCATTTTGTGTGCATTTCTTTTAAGCACCATGTCAACATGTTTTAGGAGCATCTTCATGACATCTTTAAAGTGGTGCCATCCATGTATTTTTATGTGCCCTGTGGTGACTAGCACAAGCATGCAAATTAGGATACTTGTTGTTGCTGATTTCAGTGACTTGATGATTTCTGCTAAGTTCGAGTCTGCTATATTTTGTTGCCATATTAACTGGATGCTACAAGTGGATCCATGCATATTTAGGAGATGCTTAGTAAGGATGTTTTGTAGATCTTGTTGTTATCTATCCATCCATGCCCTTGTTGGCAATTATGGCCTGCTGTAGCTTGTCATTATCATGCTCTAGAATTGCTAAATAATGTTTCTGTCAGCCTGTTATCAGTAAGTTCATTCTTGCCATGTAAATAGCTAGTGTTCTATGCATCCTATGACCATGTTCTTGCCATGAGTAGCTGCAAAGATATGCCTTCTTGCCATGGGTTACATTCACATGCCATGAAATGCTTTTTGGTGAGTTGCACAAGCTCGCAAACATGCCTACTTGTCGTTGTTCCTGCCATGTTCAGTTTATTTCACTCAGTCTGTGAATCTGTTATAACTTGCAATCTTGTCTTGACGATTGCCATTGATCTAGAGGTTATATGGAGATGCTTAGTAATCATGTTTTGTCATGTTTAATCTGTACGTTAATGCCACGCTTTTGCTTGTTATGTTCTTTCGCTGTAGCCTCATTGTTTCATGCCTCCAACATGTCAATATGTTATTTCTGCTCACATGTATGCATGTTTTTCACTAAGTTATAATCTGTGTTATAAAGTTGCTTGTTGCATTGGTCATATTAGTTTAATCCTGATGCCTATGAACCTGAACCTTGATGTTATTTGAAGCATGTAATATGCACTTTGAGTGCATATCAAGTTTGTGTCCATATGTTTCCTGTAGCATGTTGTTTCCTTGATTGCAAAGTGCATAGTTGTTGTTTTGAGCAGATTGTGTTTCAAACTTGTATTGAGTGTATGTGTTGAACCGTGGCTCCGTTTGGAGCATGCTCTACATGAAACTTGCTTGGTTTTGCATGTAGTTTCATCATGCCATGTTGCACCCTTGTTTTGGAGTGTTTGTGATGTTGTTTTGCTTGCATTTGCATCAATGTCATGTTTAACTTGTTTTGCTTATATCTTCTAGACCGTAGCTCCGAATTAAATGAAATTTATATGTAACTTGACTAAAAAGACGCGTAGATCATCTTGGTGCACTTTAACTTGTTGTTTGACAACTTCAACATTACATGTTGTTCAGATCTAGACCAATTCCAAAATTTGCATATGGGGAGTTTCCGGAATTGTTATGTGTTGTTTCCAGCCTCATTTAAACTTGCTTTGATGTGTTGTTCTTGTATGCATCATATCTTGCCATGAGTAGCATCATATAGCCTTATCATGCATCATACTTGGTTGAGCATCATGTCTTGTTATGTGTTGTGCGTTTACCATGTTGTTTGCTTCTTTTCGGTTGTGCTCCTTCTCGATAGTTCCTGTTTCATTGCGATTGTGAGGATTCGTTCGACTATGTGGGATCGTCTTCTTAATGGACTCGTTCTTCTTCCTAGCGGGATTTCAGGCAAGATGACCGTCACCTTGGATCTCACTACTATCATGCTATGCTAGTTGTCTCGATGCTATCGCTATGTCGCACTACCTACCACTTGTTTATCAAGCCTCTCAAATTGCCATGATAGCCTCTAACCTTTTTACCCTTCCTAGCAAACCGTTGTTTGGCTATGTTATCGCTCTTCTCAGCCCCTCTTATAGCGTTGCTAGTTGTAGGTGCAATTGCAGGTTGTTCTATGTTGGGACATGGATATCACGGGATATCACAATATCTCTTATTTAATTAATGCACATATATACTTGGTAAAGGGTGGAAGGCTCGGCCTTATGCCTAGTGTTTTGTTCCACTCTTGCCGCCCTAGTTTCCGTCACACCGGTGTTATGTTCCTTGATTTTTACGTCCCTAACACAGTGAGGGGTATGGGGCCCTCTTGACAGTTCGCTTTGAATAAAACTCTTCCAGCAAGGCCCAACATTGGTTTTAACATTTGCCATAATAATACTTGAACCTAATAATTAATTGGCATAGGGCGTCATGAAACCGAGGATTTTCTACATAGCAGGGGGGCAGTGCTTATGGTGTTGGTCCCAAACTAGAGCACCGTGCGGGACCGCCCCTAGGCAACTTGGGGTATTTGGATCATGTACGCTTCGCTTATCTGGCCGTGGCCTGAGACGAGAACGCGCGGCTACTATCAGGGTGTTGGCACACCGGGAGGTCTTGCCATGAATAGCGTCATGTAGCCTTGTCATGCATCATACTTGGTTGGGCATCATGTCTTGTTTATGTGTTGTGTGTTTACCATGTTGTTTGCTTCTTTTCGGTTAGGCTTCTTTTTGTTAGTTCCTGTTTCGATGCGATCATGAGGATTCATTCGACTACGCTCGGTTCGTCTATGTGGCTTTGTCTTCTTCATGGACTCGTTCTTCTTCCTAGTGGGATTTCAGGCAAGATGACCGTTACCTTGGATCTCACTACTATCTTTGCTATGCTAGTTATCTCGATGCTATCGCTATGTCGCGCTACCTACCACTTGTTTATCAAGCCTCCCAAACTGCCATAAAACAGTCTCTAACCTTTTTCACCATCCCAGCAAACCGTTGTTTGGCTATGTTACCGCTTTTCTCAGCCCCTCTTATAGCGTTGCTAGTTGCAGGTGCAGTTGCAGGTTGTTCCATGTTGGGACATGGATATCATGGGATATCACAATATCTCTTATTTAATTAATGCATCTATATACTTGGTAAAGGGTGGAAGGCTCAGCTTTTTGCCTGGTGTTTTGTTCCACTCTTGCCGCCTTAGTTTCCGTCATACCAGTGTTATGTTCCATGATTTCGTGTCCCTAACACGGTGAGGGTTTATGGACCCCTCTTGACAGTTCGCTTTGAATAAAACTCTTCCAGCAAGGCCCAACATTGGTTTTACCATTTGCTCAACATAATAACTAAACATGATAATAAATTTGTCGCATGGAGAGTTAGCGCTACCCGAGGTTTGTTTTCGACCTAATACAAGGGGGCCAGTGCTGATGGTGTTGGTCCCAAACGGGCAGCCTACAGGGCCACCTCGGGGAAACTCGAGGGCTGGTTTTACTCGTAGCTTGTACCATCCGGTGAACCCTGAGAACGAAATACGCGCAACTCCTATCAGGCTAGGTCGATGCATCGGGAGGTCTTGCTGGACTTGTTTTACCATTGTCGAAATGTCTTGTGCACCAGGATTCTGAGTCTGATCTGAGGGTCCCACGATGGAGGATTGTCTCCGCGGATCATGAGCTTGTCATGGGCTAAGTTGGGACACCCCTGCAGGATTTAAACTTTCGAGAGTCGTGCCCGCGGTTATGTGGCAGATGAGAATTTGTTAATATCCAGTTGTGGTGAACTTGAAGTAAACTCAATTAAAATACACCAACCGCATGCATAACCGTGACTGTCGCTTTTCGGAGAAGTTCGAGAGGAGAACACGGTTGGATTATGATTGAACGTAAGTAGTTCGGGATCACATATTGATCATTACTAGTTTGTGACCGTTTACGTAGTTTCTCATCTTACTCTTGTACTCGTAAGTTAGCCACCAAACAATGCTTAGTCGCTGCTGCAACCTCACCACTTTACACTCCCTTCCTTACCCATTAAGCTTTGCTAGTCTTGATACCCATGGTAATGGGATTGCTGAGTCCTCGTGGCTCATAGATTACTAGAACAACAGTTGCAGGTACAGGTAACGCGATGATCATGACGTGAGAGCGATGTTTACTTGTTTTGGAGTTCTTCTTCGTCATCGTCGATCTTGGGATAGGTTCCTGGTCGACAGCCTGGGCTACAGGGTGGACGTCGTTTGAGCTTCTGTTTGTGTTTCATCCGTAGTTGGATGTTCTCATGTATGATGTTTGATGTATTCTTGTGGCATTTGTATGCCCTTTGTATGTATCCCCAACTATTATGTAATGGTACGATGTAATAATATCCACCTTGCAAAAGCGTTTCAATATGCAGCTCTATCCTTGGTGGGACCTTCGAGTTCCTCTCGGATAGGATCGCATATTGGGCGTGACACCCCGCCCATCGCCACGAGTCGAACACGGGCGGTCATCTGCGAGAAGTAGAAGGGTTTCGCCGCGAGCACGCAAGGGCGCCCAATCAAGGTTGCCGCTGCCCGTGGGAGGTTGTATGCCACTGGAAGGACGACAAAGACATGGACAACGATGAAGATGATGACAGCCTCGGAGCCATGCCTACGAGGTCATCGTCTGGTACCTCGCATAGTTTAGTTTACTTTAAAAAAATACTTGAACTTGTTAAATAGCATCTGGTTTGCATGTGATACATATGAAACATGCTTAAATTTCGTCTGATTTACATGAATTTCGCTCGTTTAGGAATTATCCGTTTTAAATGTGGGCAAACATTTGGTGCATAGGGTTGAATGCCTGGCCCCTATCCGTTGTCACGGGACGCGTGTCCATTTTGATGAACACATTGGAGATGTCCTAACAGTTTGTAATACCATATCACATTTGCTCCCTCCGTGAGAGCCTCCCCTCATTTCTTCATTAACCTCCTCCCTTCTCCTCAGTCCTCCTCTTCGGCACTAGGGGAATGCGGTTGCCCTAGATCTAGTGGTAGAGTAGTTGTAGTTTGGAGTTCTCCCCATACTTTGGTTTGCTGAGTTATTCTGGCGCTTTGACCATAGCTGAGACAACGGCTCACGGGATTGGTGTTTTTATCTGGGCGGCGGAGGTGTCCCATTGTCCAAATAATGTCCACTCCATCCTATCCCCATTCTGGCGGTGTGCCTAGCTACGACGGAGGGTGCATGGAGGTGTGTTTCCATCGGATCCACCTGGCTTAGGTCGGCGTTGGTCTCCAGCCTATCCGGTTGGATTTGGATATCGTCATCGTTCGTGTGTTTGCATGTATAGTCTTTTTGATTTACGTTCTTCTGGATGCTGGACTAGTGCGCTAGTCCTTCGAGTCTTAGCATGACGACTTCCCAACTATCAACTACAACAAGGTTTGACCGCCTCTTGTGCGGGAAGGGGGATGATAGCGGCGTGCCTTCAGCTCGTTCGAGTACTTCTAGTCATCGCTAGGTGGTCCATGAACCTAGTTGTAATTTTTACTATTGGGATCTTTGTACTACTTTTAGTAAATGTGTGCAACGCAAGTTGATATTATGAAGAAAATTAATTGCACATTGATATTAGGTAGGATATCAATGACATATTAATTATGTGGCTAGCGTAGACGTTGGTATTTGGTAGTATGATACATGTTGATATTTGGTATGATACGAATCAAACGCTAAACATGTTTAGCGCTCGCCTTTGGAGTAATATAGGTCATTGGATTGCCATTTTCTGATAGCCGAAATTTGTTGGATCTGCCCCTTTAAGTTTTTTTATATTGGTATAGATAGAAATATTGATTATTGAATGATCGGTGGACTTTTTCAAAAAAAAACACAAGACTGGGCCTCTGTGAATACTTGTGCCTCTATCCATGCGTCATCAACTCCCATAGCATTAGGCCATGCCCAATGCTTCAGATTGGACAGATGCCCCAGCATGCCATGTAGGTTCGGATGGTTTAGCATGGCAAAAATGTGTAGCTTAGAGGTGTAGACGGTATCCTAGAGAAGAGGCTAGTTCTTCCCTGACAAAAGTGTAGAAGTAGTCAATGAGGAAGGATTTGACCGTTGACCCAGCATGCCATGTATTTTCAGATGGTTTAGCATGGCAAAAAGTGTAGCTTAGAGGTATAGATGGTATCCTGCAGAAGAGGCTGGTTTTTCTTTGACAAAAGTGCAAAAGCAGCCAATGAGGAAGACCACACCATGCTGATTTTAACCGGACCAACCTCTTGAGTATATGTGTTATGTGTATGTTGTGTATTGGGTTCGTCTCGTAGTTTCTTGTTATAATTGAGATCTGTGGCTCACCTTTATACATCATATATATGTGTCTATGCACAAAAAGTAATATATCATGCAATTCACCTATTCTACATGATATCAGTTTTTTAAAGTTTTCTTTCTCACTTCCGTTGCTGCCGCCGCCGCTCGCGTGCCTCCCCGCGCCGGTCGCCGCTCCTGCCTCCCCCGATCCATCCCGCCCAATCGCCTTCAGCAGCCAACCGCCGTGCCAGCCGCCATCCGCTACCCGCTTCGCCCGCCCCACCCCGCCCGATCGCTCCCGCCCGCTCCACCACGTCGCCTCCTGCATCCAACAGCCGAGATGCCCGATCACCTCGCTCGGCCGCCAGCCGCTTCGATCGCCTTGCCCGCCCGCCCGCTCGCGCCACCTACCGATCGCCTCGCCCGCCACCCAGCCGCCCGCCTACTACCATCGCTCCATCCGCCTCCTATGCTAGTCGCCGCCGCCTGCGCGCCTCCCGCGCTGACCATCGCCGTCGGGCCCGCGATGGCGTTAACCGGCCCGTCCACCACCGCCTTTGTCGTCCCGCCGCCGGTGTCCTCTGGCGCAGCCCCACTGCTGTACGGGGCGGACGCGACCTACGGCGCGTCCCCGCTGCCCCCGCTGGCTATGTCGACGCGCCACCGACAGCGCCCTCCGGCCAGTCCGTCATCGCTCCGCCTGCTTACGGGGCTCCGGGAGCGTACGGGTCTTCCGGGTACTGTTGGGGGTCGTCAGCGGACCAGCACTCGCTCGCTGGGCAGCAGCCAGACGGCGCCCAGCACCTACAGCATTTGTCAGCGGGCCAGCAGGTTTTTCCGGCAGACCATCCGGCCTATCCGACACCGTAGTTGCAGCCAGGGCTGCTCTCCATACCGTACGTGACTCCCGCCCCTCCCGCTCATTATGCGTACTCCGCGGCTCCTCAGCTGTATGGAGAGTACCCACCGCCGCAACTGAGCAGCAGCTACGGCTTCCCCATGGCGTCTCTGTCTCCCTCGTCGGCCCTGCCGTCGACGCCCTGGGACCCGGTGCTCCTCACCGGGCTGCATGCCGCTCCTACGCCGAACAACTACACTGGAGATGGTGATTGGTACATGGACACCGGTGCTATGGCTCACATGTTTGCTCATCCTGGTAACCTTGCCTCCTTCGCTCCTGTCTTCACTGACCGCCGCATCATTGTCGGCGACGGCTCCACACTTCCTATCACACATGTTGGGCATACTTCTTTTCTAATTCTACTACATTATCTTTGTCTAACATATTTGTGTCACCTCGTCTTATTAAGAATCTCATTTCCATTTGTTGTTTCGCTCGTGAAAATCCTGTTACTATTGAATTTGACGAGGTTGGTTTTTTGTGTCAAAGACGCTCGAACCAGGATGGTACTTCACCGATGTGACAGCCCCGACGAGCTCTATCCGGTGCACTCGCCTTCATCCACCACCACCGCACCGGTTGCTCTCTTCGTTGGAGTCGATCTCTGGCACATTCGCTTGGGTCATCCCAACCCCATCACACTTTGTCACATTCTGAGGAGTTTCAATTTCAGTTGCAATAAGATCGAGGATCACACTTGTCATGCCTGTCGAGTCGGCAAACATGTTCGCCTACTGTTTAATAATTCCACCACCATTGTTTCTTTTTCTTTTCAGTTGATTCATAGCTATGTGTGGATCTCTCCGGTTCCCAGTAACTCGGGCTATTTATATTATCTAGTCATTCTTGATAATTATTCTCATTATGTGTGGACTTTTTCTTTACGCAGAAAGTCGGATGCACTCTCTACCTTGACGGCTTTTTTACTCCTATGTCCGCGGCAGTTTGGGCGTCCCATCCTTGCGCTTCAGACGGACAATGGAAAAGAGTTTGACAACCTCTCTTTCCACACTTTTTTGTCGCATCACGGCACAATTTTCCGCCTCACATGCCCGTACACTTCATAGCAGAACAGTCGAGCTGAATGCGTCCTTCGCACTCTGAATGACTACGTTCGCACACTCTTGTTTCATGCCAACGTGGCGCCTCATTTCTGGCCGGACGCACTCGCCACTACATCACTTCTTTTTAACCTTAGACCCTGCCACCCACGGTGGAACTACGCACATCACCATCTTCTCTTTGGTACACCGACTTGCGTATTTTTGGGTGTCTTTGCTATCCCAGCACTACCGACACCACTTCTCACAAGCTTGCACCTCGATCTGTCGCTTGCATCTTCATCGGCTACCCCTCTAACTCCAAGGGATATCGGTGCTATGATCCCGTCTCCCATCGTGTGTTCACCTCCCGGCACATTTACTTTGATGAGCATGTGTTTACGTTTTAGCAGGTACCCCCGGCTGTTCCTCCCGCCACCGGTGACGCGGGCTCCTCGACGCCTCTCCCAGGGCGCTCGCGCGCCTCTCTTGGCCCGCCCCTGGCTTTGAGGCGCGCCTCCCCGCATGCGGCGCCTCCTACAGCCGCGGCACTGGCGCCCCCGACGTTGGCGCCCGCGGCCCCCTCGGCGCACGCGGCCCTCGCGCCCCCCCCCCCCCCAACGATCCCGGTGCCCATGGCCCACTCGGCGCCTCCGGCCTCCTCGGCGCCCCCCCCCCACCTGTGGCCGGTCTGGTCACCCGCGCCCGTACGGGCGTTTTTCGGCTGAACTCGCGCTATGCCTTGGATGACTACGTCCATGCGGCGTCCATCTCTGAGCCGTCGTTGTTGCCGTCCTCCGTTCAAGCCGCTCTTCGTGACCCGCTCTGGATGGTTGTGATGCAAGAGGAGTTTGACGCCCTGTTGCGTAACCGGACGTGGCAGCTTGTTCCCCGTCCCCGGCACGCCAACGTGATTACCGGGAAGTGGGTCTTTAAACACAAGCTCCGTCCTGATGGTACCCTTGATCGCTACAAAGCGCGTTGGGTCGTTCGTGGCTTTCGACAACGTGCTGGCATCGACTTCACCGACACCTTCGCTTCGGTCGTCAAGCCCGGCACGATACGTACGGTTCTCCACCTTGCGGTCTCCCGTGCTCGGCCGATGCACCAGATGGACGTCCCAAACGCCTTCCTCCATGGTCACCTCGAGGAGCAGGTCTTCTGCCAGCAGCCCACCGGGTTTGTTGACCCGGCGCTTCCCGACCACGTGTGCCTGCTTTCACGGTCCTTGTACGGACTCAAGCAGGCTCCGCGCGCTTGGTACCAGCACATCGCGGCGTTTCTCCACCAGCTTGGGTTTCGCTCTACCCGCTCGTACGCCTCGCGCTTCATCTATCATCAGGGCTCTGACACGGCCTACTTGCTGCTCTACTCGACGACATCATCTTGACGGCATGTACGACTGGTCTCCTCAGTCAGCTCACGGCTCGTATTTGCGCTGAGTTCACCATCAAGGACTTGGGTCCTTTGCACTACTTCCTCGGTGTCGAGGTGGTGCACCGTCCAGATGGCTTCTTCCTTTATCAGCGGAAGTACACTCACAAGCTCCTGGAGCGCGCCGGCATGCTTAACTGCAAGTCGGCCGCTATGCCTGTTGATACGAAGGCCAAGCTTTCTGCCATGGATGGTTCTCCTGTTTCGGATGCTGCTTTCTATCGATCTATTGTTGGTGCTCTCCAGTACCTCACTCTGACTCGACCGGAGATCCAGTATGTCGTGCAGTAGGTGTGTCTTCATATGCATGCTCCTCGAGACGTTCACTGGGTTGCCGTCAAGCGGATTCTCCGCTATATCTGTGGCACTATGGATCTTGGCGTCACGCTTCCGCCGACACCGCCCTCACCGCCTACTCCGATGCAGACTGGACGGGCTACCCTGACACTCGTCGCTCCACTTCGGGCTATTGTGTCTACCTTGGTGTGACGCCTGGATAATTAGGCTACAGTAACCCCCGTTAATGATGCCACGTCACCTCTGTCACTGTAGTTAATCTCGGGTTAGTTCAAAAACCGATTCAAAATTCAAATTCAAAATAGAGGCAAACAATAAAAGTTTTCAAATATTAAAATTTAAATATTCGGAGTAATCCAAATATTGCATAGGTAATTGTGGCGGAGAAACCAAACTTTGATAAAGTGTTTAAAGGCTCTAAAATAAATAAAACAATAGCTTAGACATTTAAATAAATGCCTTTCATAATTTATAGAGTATTAAACTATTTTAATTAGGTGTGGACTTTTTGTGGCAGTGGTAAAACTATTCACACTAATTTAGGTGCTTCTGTATATATTTTGTAAAACAAAATTAAATGAGCATAAAGATAAAACAATAAAGCAAAATTACTAATAAAAAAGGAAACAAAAGAATAAAAGGAAGACAACCCCCCCCCCCCCCCCGACTGGGCCTTGGCCCAGTTGGCCGTGCGGCCCAGCTAGCCAACCGGCCCAACCGCACCCCCCACTCTCTGGCCTACAAGGCCACCTCTCCCTCCCACGTAACCCTAGATCCCCAATTCCCCACCCACGATCCCCCTCTCCTCCACGATCTGGATCGGGGGGAACGAACCCACGACGCCCATCCCCGTCGCCCCGCACGACCACCCCACTCCCTCTCGTTCTCCATCATCGCCGAGCACCCCGCGCCTGATCCCTTGCCGAGTCGGAGCCCCACCTCGCCCGCGCGACCCCGCCCGAGGAACCGTCGCTTGCCGCCGTCCCCAGCGCCCGAGGACGACCTCGCCGTCGCTTCTCGCCACTACCCGGAGCTCCTCCGCCTCGACTCCGTCGACGCACGCGTCCCCGTCCTCCTCCCCGACGGCCTCCTTCGAGCCTTGTCGCCCCGGTCTCTACTCGACCGTGAGGACCCCAACCCCTCTCTTCTCCTCTCTCTCCCGTTCGTCCGCCGCGGTCATCTCCGTCGATCTCCACCGTCGGCGCCTCCCGGCCTTGCCGAGCTCGTCCACGGCCTCCCCGGGGTGAGCCTTCGCCCGTTCCCCCTGTTTGCCCCTCCCCAACGCTGTTTGTCGCCGCCCCACGACGTCCCAGGCTCCGGCTGTTGGCCGCGGTCACGGCGCGCCCTGCGGCGCCTACACCTCGCACCACGGTCACCCCACGTGCGCCCCGCGCCGCCCCCTGGCCGCGACCGGCCGCGCGCTGGCCGTCCTTGGCCGCGCCTTGCGCGTGCACGCGCGCCCGTGTATCTGCTGCTGCTGGTGCCGCCCCGCTCGACCCCGCTCGCCATCGCTGCGAGCCCTGCCGGCCTCACCCGCCTGCGCGCCGCCCTGGCCTCCTGCTCGCCCCGGCCATCCCTCCGCCGCCACCCCTGGCACTGGCCGCCGGCGCCGGTGTGCGTCGTGTGCGTCCAGCGCCCTTCGGGCTCGCGCCCGTTCGGGTGCCCGCCCCGCTGCTCGCCCGAACCCGATTGGCCCCTGGGCCATTGACAAGTGGGGCCCCGCCCCTGAACGTTTTAGGGTAAAGAAAAAAATAGAAAATTAATTAGAAAAATATTAATTAATTAATTAGATAATTAATTAACTTAATTAAATCTATTAAATTAACCTAATGACTTAATTAAACTAATTAAACCTGCTTAGTTAGTCTAAGGCAATGACGAACGGGCCCCACCTGTCAGTTTGACCGGTCAACGGTCACAGTTGACCGCTGACGTCATGCTGACGTCATGCTGGTGTAGTAAACCTATTTTTGGTTTAAATTAAATTTGTTAATTCCTGAAAATGATTAAATCCTTTTTAAATTAATATAAAATAAACCGTAGCTCGGATGGAAAAACTTTGTACATGAAAGTTGCTCAGAACGACGAGACGAATCCGGATACGCAGTCCGTTTGTCAGCCACACGTCCCTAGCATATCAAACCTGCAACTTTTCCCCTCCGGCCTGTCTATAAAAAAACACGAAACACCGGGAATACTTTCCCGGATGTTTGCCCCCTTCACCAGTATCACTTACTACCGCGTTAGGTCACCTCTAGCATCGCGCATTGCCATGTTATACTTTGATTGCTCTGTTATTTATTATGTTCCCCCTCCGTTACTTCTTTTCGGTAGACCCCGAGACTGCCGGCGAACCCCACTTCGACTACAGTGTTGACGACACGTCCTCCTTGCCAGAACAACCAGGCAAGCCCCCCCCCTTTGATCACCAGATATCGCCTACTCTTCTCTATACTGCTTGCATTAGAGTAGTGTAGCATGTTACTCCTTTCCGTTATTCCTATCCTAATGCATAGCCTGTCCTTGCTACTACTGTTGTTACCATTACCTGCTATCCTACTGCTTAGTATAGGATGCTAGTGTTCCATCAGTGGCCCTACACTCTTGTCCGTCTGCCATGCTATACTACTGGGCCGTGATCACTTTGGGAGGTGATCACGGGCATATACAATATACTTTACACAGTTACATTACCTGTGATACTGTTCGGAGATGGGGGC
Source organism: Triticum aestivum (assembly GCF_018294505.1). NCBI lineage: Eukaryota > Viridiplantae > Streptophyta > Magnoliopsida > Poales > Poaceae > Triticum > Triticum aestivum. Next base: position 338,717,175 of record NC_057797.1, read on the forward strand.
TGAAGGGGCAGGTGGCTCCATCCCGGTAGAGGTGGGCCTGGGTTCCCGACGGCCCCCGACTGTTACTTTATGGTGGAGCGACAGGGCAGGTTGAGACCACCTAGGAGAGAGGTGGGCCTGGCCCTGGTCGGTGTTCGCGGATACTTAACACGTTTAACGAGATCTTGGTATTTGATCTGAGTCTGGCTATTGGCCTATACGCATTAACCATCTACGCGGGGACAGTTATGGGCACTCGACGTCGTGGTATCAGCCGAAGCCTTCGTGACTTCAGCGACTAAGTGGCGCGCGCCGGATTGGACCGTAAGCCTGCTCTTGTATTAAGGGGGCTAGTTCTGCTTCCGGCCGCGTACGCAACGTGCAGGTGTGCATTGGGCGATGGGCCCAGACCCCTGCGCCATAGGATTTAGACCGGCGTGCTGACCTCTCTGTTGTGCCTAGGTAGGGCTGCGACGTGTTGATCTTCCGAGGCCGGGCATGACCCAGGAAAGTGTGTCCGGCCAAATGGGATCGAGCGTGTTGGGTTACGTGGTGCACCCCTGCAGGGAAGTTAATCTATTCGAATAGCCGTGATCTTCGGTAACAGGACGACTTGGAGTTGTACCTTGACCTTATGACAACTAGAACCGGATACTTAATAAAACACACCCTTCCAAGTGCCAGATACAACCGGTGATCGCTCTCTCACAGGGCGACGAGGGGAGGATCATCGGTTAGGATTATGCTATGTGATGATACCTGGAGGACTTCAGTTTACTCTCTTCTACATGCTGCAAGACGGAGGCTGCCAGAAGCGTAGTCTTCGAAAGGACTAGCTATCCCCCTCTTATTCCGGCATTCTGCAGTTCAGTCCACATATGATAGCCTTATTCCAGTTGATACCAATGCATACATATGTAGTGTAGCTCCTTGCTTGCGAGTACTTTGGATGAGTACTCACGGTTGCTTTCTCCCTCTTTTCCCCCTATCCCTTCTACCTGGTTGTCGCAACCAGATGTTGGAGCCCAGGAGCCAGACGCCACCTTCGACGACGACTCCTACTACACCGGAGGTGCCTACTACTACGTGCTGCCCGCTGACGACGACCAGGAGTAGTTTAGGAGGATCCCAGGCAGGAGGCCTGCGCCTCTTTCGATCTGTATCCCAGTTTGTGCTAGCCTTCTTAAGGCAAACTTGTTTAACTTATGTCTGTACTCAGATATTGTTGCTTCCGCTGACTCGTCTATGATCGAGCTCTTGTATTCGAGCCCTCGAGGCCCCTGGCTTGTAATATGATGCTTGTATGACTTATTTTATTTGTAGAGTTGTGTTGTGATATCTTCCCGTGAGTCCCTGATCTTGATCGTACACGTTTGCGTGTATGATTAGTGTACGGTCAAATCGGGGGCGTCACAAGTTGGTATCAGAGCCGACTGCCTGTAGGAATCCCCCCTTCCACACTCCTTGGTCGAAGTTGAGTCTAGACATTACAAAAACTTTTACTAACATGGCTGTGTGCCTTACGGGCCCACGTCGCCATTTGGGTGGTATTAGAATCTTTTACTCCTCGATCTTTACTCTGGGACTCTGAACTCTCTTCTATTCGGGTTAAATGAATTTTGCTAAATCTAACATTAGGATCTCATTATCACTTTCTCCCGGAGAGCCCTTCATTACAGATGATCGACTGCTTCAACAGAAGATTCTGATAATACTCTCCGATGTTCTCCCGAAACCTTGTGCCATTGCTTTTGCAATTCCCTACCAGTGAAAAATCCCTATGGATAAATACTTACACCTATCGTTCTTAATTTTATTCCCAGTTGGTCTTGTTATTACAAGATACCCCGAAATACTCGTCGTTGTTTCGATAATCCTTTGAGCTTACTGCCTTGCTGTTTTTTTTGTCACATGAATACCCCTACGGATAATTCTCGCACTTATCGAGTATCCGCTCATCCCCCAATTGATCATGTGTTTCATAATGGTCACCGAAATACTATTCGATCCTCCAAAAATCCTTAGTAGCTTATTGCTCTGCAATACTTGTCTGCTTGCATGATGGATGCTTTCCATATGTCTGGCAATATTCGTTAGTATCCTTAGACACCGTCATTTTGATCCCTTTAATTCAACATGAGTGCGAATGCACGCAATCATCAGTTGATCCTTTTATACTATCTTTCCGGCTCAGACGTCATTTTAAACATGAGCTGGTTCTCAACAAATCCAATTGCCGTCGATTGTACCCCTAAGGCTATTCAACTTATCCATCCCTAATCAGAACATTGCTTCTGATCCCTTGATTTGAAAATCATAATTCCTTTGCATTTGAGCTCTGGATTAGTCAGTTGTTTCCATAATCCAATGCCTTTGCATTGTTACTTCCTCTGGTTGTGTGCCGATGCTCACGTCAGCTCTGTTATAGACCGGCAGATCCTTTAATGGATTTTATCCGACATCGTCCTTCATATTCAATAACCTTGTGAGCCTTCCCTCGGATACATAATGCCTTTGGTAAATGGTATCATCTACTTTCACAACCTTGCTCTACTTTCGAGCTTGTGATATTTACTCTTGAAACTTGTGGTATATGTTTCTAAGAAGCCCCTATGGGTTGAACATATGCCTTCTCTAAACTGTGTGAACTCGAAAGTTTTCACGAGTCATACACTTCTGGTATTTTCCAGATAAAATTTCAACACTACAACTTCTTCGAAAGTGAGAAGTGAATGGAAGGTTATGCATTGGAGAAGTGGGAGTCGACCTTGAACTTTGTGTTCATGCCCATGGACACGATGTAGATCTTATCATTAAAGCTTCTCTTAAATTAAATTATTCCTTTGGTATAAGTTCATCTTATATCCGGGATCTGGCCTTTTGCAATCGTGGTTCCGACCATGTTCTCCTTTAAATACCATTTCGCGTGCAAGTTTAAGCGCTTGTCTTCTATAGAGCAATACCCCAGTCCAACCTCTACTTTGATCTGTCATCGAGTATTACCCCCTCTGGTATCTCGAGATTATCACGGAACTGCATAACTTCTTATGAGTTCTTCTTCAAGTATTATTTGACTTTCGCTGCATCATCATTTGACTTGATGTCATCGCCGACCAATTACATCTTCATGAAATCTCTCGACAAATGTGTCGTGGTCATCAGCAACATCCTGAGCTCTTCCAAGATATATATCGAATTCATGATGAGAAATACCATCCTTGCCCTTGATGATTTGTTTTATCATCTACCACTTTATTGCCTTCCGTTCGACACAAACTTGTTCGTGTTTTGTGTTATACCTTGAGTTCCTTGCTACCCAGCATTGTTCTTCTTTACCTTGGATATTACCACCTTTTATGTCAAGAATGTTGTGGGAATTTCACCACCTCTTATGCATTCTTGGTACAAGTGATACTTCTTGCCATATCCGTTCATTCTTAGACTATTGATTATTGAATCACCATTCTGACATTGGTCGTGCAACCCAACCCATAATTCGGGCGCACCTTTCAACCAATGTTTAATTGTGTATGTTTTCCTCGAGCATACTTCATTATATTATTTGATCTGACAAATGCTATCTCCCTATCCACATAATTGTGGAGATGCATCCTTTTGGATACCTCGTTGAATTATTGCTGAGTCCATCAGCCACTTCCTCATCCTCCCCTTGGCTTAATGATGAACCCTTGATCGGGACTCGCTTTCATAGTTCATTTCCCAAGAGTCATATAATGTCATCTCGTCACTTGTGTTGCACCTCTTCTTCTCAGGCACCCCGAGTCTGAGATATCCTAACACCAATCAGATATGAATCCCGGTCAGATATGATGGTTGGGACATATCTCCAAGAGTTATAACACTGGTCCTTATATATTGGTAAGGTGATGTCATGCCCATCACACCTGGCCGGAGGACTTGTGGTTATAGTTTCCATTTTAGTAAGGTTATCCTTTCTTCCATGAGAAAATGGTAAGACTTATTCTATAAGTTGTTCCTGATGGATCCTTTGTGTATCCATAGCCTGATCCTTACCTGATGACCATGTCAATGCTATCTCGAAGCCTATCTGTGGTACTCCGATTTTCAACAAGAACATTTGATGCCAATGCTAAATGTTTCTTGCTCAATTATCCAAACACCGTTGTATGGGTAATGTCATGAAATTTCTCTCCCCTTACCTAAGGGGTTTTCTACATGATATCCTGCCACGGATATCATGCTCTGCTTGTCCTTGGGAAGGATATATCCCTGAATTATGTGTTTAAAACACATTTTCCTTTCCATTCTTCTGTTTAAAACCTGATAATCGCATTTTCCTTTCCATTGTCTTGCTAAGCTTTTTTGTAATCTGACTTAACTGTGCAGTGATAATTCCATGCTTAGTAAGCACCTCATTGTACAACTCTGTCAGTGAGACCCTGTTACTATTGTTGATGACATTCCGGTAACCACCGATGGATGAGAACTTTGCCTATTGGTCCGCCTCGTTTCAACGAGCAGGAAAATTGTTCTCTTCATCCCTCGCCCTTGGTACCGATGTTGTTGCCGACATAACTGACAGGTTATTATCTGACATGTCTTGCTATCATGACCGTGCAAGATATCAACACTTTTCCTACTTTTAACCACATGGTGGGCCCATAACCCACAGTTCCACAGGATCGAAACCTGACTCTCCTACACCCCCTCTTCCCAAGGTTGTTCCTCGCGTGTGGCCTCGTATGTAATTCACGAACCACCTTCCGAGAGATCATCAAATATGTTACCGGACGCAATACTTATTCCCGATTGCTTTGAGCCGCTTTCCCGCCCTATTTCGGGCATCGAACTATTGCCTGCTCGCTCGAAACTTCCCATGAAACCTCATTATTTTGCTCTCGTTAATTTCTTAAGTTTCAACTCGAGAGTTACTTTCTGCCACCTTCCCTAATATTATCTACCGGATAAGCAGCCTTGTAGAGGTCTCTCCTTTTGAAGCTGCCCCTTTCCTATTCGTAAGTACGATGGAGTTCCCAAAGAAAGGATACCGACTTCATCATGATGACTTCAAGCTGAAGTATGAAGACATCAGCGTTATGGATCGACCTCTTCGAGGAGAGCAATCACGACTGAGAAGGCCCGCTAGATTAGTAACCAATCCATTCCCCCTTTCATTACCTCTTAAATCTCGGGACGAGATTTCTTGTAGTAGAGGAGAATTGTGACGCCCGGATAATTAGGCTACAGTAACCCCCGTTAATGATGCCACGTCACCTCTGTCACTGTAGTTAATCTCGGGTTAGTTCAAAAACCGATTCAAAATTCAAATTCAAAATAGAGGCAAACAATAAAAGTTTTCAAATATTAAAACTTAAATGTTCGGAGTAATCCAAATATTGCATAGGTAATTGTGGCGGAGAAACCAAACTTTGATAAGGTGTTTAAAGGCTCTAAAATAAATAAAACAATAGCTTAGACATTTAAATAAATGCCTTTCATAATTTATAGAGTATTAAACTATTTTAATTAGGTGTGGACTTTTTGTGGCAGTGGTAAAACTATTCACACTAATTTAGGTGCTTCTGTATATATTTTGTAAAACAAAATTAAATGAGCATAAAGATAAAACAATAAAGCAAAATTACTAATATAAAAAGGAAACAAAAGAATAAAAGGAAGACAACCCCCCCCCCCCCGACTGGGCCTTGGCCCAGTTGGCCGTGCGGCCTAGCTAGCCAACCGGCCCAACCGCACCCCCCCCCCCCTCTCTGGCCTACAAGGCCACCTCTCCCTCCCACGTAACCCGAAATCCCCAATTCCCCACCCACGATCCCCCTCTCCTCCACGATCTGGACCGGGGGGAACGAACCCACGACGCCCATCCTCGTCGCCCCGCACGACCACCCCACTCCCTCTCGTTCTCCATCGTCGCCGAGCACCCCGCGCCTGATCCCTTGCCGCGTCGGAGCCCCACCTCGCCCGCGTGACCCCGCCCGAGGAACCGTCGCTTGCCGCCGTCCCCAACGCCCGAGGACGACCTCGCCGTCGCTTCTCGCCGCTACCCGGAGCTCCTCCGCCTCGACTCCGTCGACGCACACGTCCCCGTCCTTCTCCCCGACGGCCTCCTTCGAGCCTCGTCGCCCCGGTCTCTACTCGACCGTGAGGACCCCAACCCCTCTCTTCTCCTCTCTCTCTCGTTCGTCCGCCGCGGTCATCTCCGTCGATCTCCACCGTCGGCGCCTCCCGGCCTTGCCGAGCTCGTCCACGGCCTCCCCGGGGTGAGCCTTCGCCCGTTCCCCCTGTCTGCCCCTCCCCAACGCTGTTTGTCGCCACCCCACGCCGTCCCAGGCTCCGGCTGTTGGCCGCGGTCACGGCGCGCCCTACGGCGCCTACACCTCGCACCACGGTCACCCCACGTGCGCCCCGCGCCGCCCCCTGGCCGCGACCGGCCGCGCGCTGGCCGTCCTCTGGCCGCGCCTCGCGCGTGCACGCGCGCCCGCGTATCTGCTGCTGCTGGTGCCGCCCCGCTCGACCCCGCTCGCCATCGCTGCGAGCCCTGCCGGCCTCACCTGCCTACGCGCCGCCCTGGCCTCCTGCTCGCCCCGGCCATCCCTCCGCCGCCACCCCTGGCCTCCTGCTCGCCCCGGCCATCCCTCCGCCGCCACCCCTGGCACTGGCCGCCGGCGCCGGTGTGTGCCGTGCGCGTCCAGCGCCCTTCAGGCTCGCGCCCGTTCCGGTGCCCGCCCCGTTGCTCGCCCGAACCCGATTGGCCCCTGGGCCATTGACAAGTGGGGGCCCGCCCCTGAACGTTTTAGGGTAAAGGAAAAAAATAGAAAATTAATTAGAAAAATATTAATTAATCAATTAGATAATTAATTAACTTAATTAAATCTGTTAAATTAACCTAATGACTTAATTAAACTATTTAAACCTGCTTATAGTTAGTCTAAGGCAATGACGAACGGGCCCCATCTGTCAGTTTGACCGGTCAACGGTCACAGTTGACCGCTGACGTCATGCTGACGTTATGCTGGTGTAGTAAACCTATTTTGGGTTTAAATTAAATGTGTTAATTCCTGAAAATGATTAAATCCTTTCTAAATTAATATAAAATAAACCATAACTCGGATGGAAAAACCTTGTACATGAAAGTTGCTCAGAACGACGAGACGAATCCGGATACGCAGTCCGTTTGTCAGCCACACATCCCTAGCATATCAAACCTGCAACTTTTCCCCTCCAGCCTGTCTATCAAAAAAACGCGAAACACCGGGAATACTTTCCCAGATGTTTGCCCCCCTTCACCAGTATCACTTACTACCGCGTTAGGTCACCTCTAGCATCGCGCATTGCCATGTTATACTTTGATTGCTCTGTTATTTATTATGTTCCCCCTCCGTTACTTCTTTCCGGTAGACCCCGAGACTATCGGCGAACCCCACTTCGACTACAGTGTTGACGACACATCCTCCTTGCCAGAACAACTAGGCAAGCCCCCCCTTTGATCACCAGATATCGCGTACTCTTCTCTATACTGCTTGCATTAGAGTAGTGTAGCATGTTACTCCTTTCCGTTATTCCTATCCTGATGCATAGCCTGTCCTTGCTACTACTGTTGTTACCATTATCTGCTATCCTACTGCTTAGTATAGGATGCTAGTGTTCCATCAGTGGCCCTACACTCTTGTCCGTCTGCCATGCTATACTACTGGGTCGTGATCACTTCGGGAGGTGATCACGGGCATATACAATATACTTTACACAGTTACATTACCTGTGATACTGTTCGGAGATGGGGCTGAAGGGGCAGGTGGCTCCATCCCGGTAGAGGTGGGCCTGGGTTCCCGACGGCCCCCGACTGTTACTTTGTGGCGGAGCGACAAGGCAGGTTGAGACCACCTACGAGAGAGGTGGGCCTGGCCCTGGTCGGTGTTCGCGGATACTTAACACGTTTAACGAAATCTTGGTATTTGATCTGAGTCTGGCTATTGGCCTATATGCACTAACCATCTACGCGGGGACAGTTATGGGCACTCGACGTCGTGGTATCAGCCGAAGCCTTCGTGACTTCAGCGACTGAGTGGCGCGCGCCGGATTGGACCGTAAGCCTGCTCTTGTATTAAGGGGGCTAGTTCTGCTTCCGGCCGCGTACGCAACATGCAGGTGTGCATGGGCGATGGGCCCAGACCCCTGCGCCATAGGATTTAGACCGGCGTGCTGACCTCTCTGTTGTGCCTAGGTAGGGCTGCGACGTGTTGATCTTCCGAGGCCGGGCATGACCCAGGAAAGTGTGTCCGGCCAAATGGGATCGAGCGTGTTGGGTTATGTGGTGCACCCCTGCAGGGAAGTTAATCTATTCGTATAGCCGTGATCTTCGGTAACAGGACGACTTGGAGTTGTACCTTGACCTTATGACAACTAGAACCGGATACTTAATAAAACACACCCTTCCAAGTGCCAGATACAACCGGTGATTGCTCTCTCACAGGGCGACGAGGGGAGGATCATCGGTTAGGATTATGCTATGTGATGATACCTGGAGGACTTCAGTTTACTCTCTTCTACATGCTGCAAGACGGAGGCTGCCAGAAGCGTAGTCTTCGGAAGGACTAGCTATCCCCCTCTTATTCCGACATTCTGTAGTTCAGTCCACATATGATAGCCTTATTCCAGTTGATACCAATGCATACATATGTAGTGTAGCTCCTTGCTTGCGAGTACTTTGGATGAGTACTCACGGTTGCTTTCTCCCTCTTTTCCCCCTATCCCTTCTACCTGGTTGTCGCAACCAAATGTTGGAGCCCAGGAGCTAGACGCCACCTTCGACGACGACTCCTACTACACCGAAGGTGCCTACTACTATGTGCTGCCCGCTGACGACGACCAGGAGTAGTTTAGGAGGATCCCAGGCAAGAGGCATACGCCTCTTTCGATCTGTATCCCAGTTTGTGCTAGCCTTCTTAAGGCAAACTTGTTTAACTTATGTCTGTACTCAGATATTGTTGATTCCGCTGACTCGTCTATGATCGAGCTCTTGTATTCGAGCCCTCGAGGCCCCTGGCTTGTAATATGATGCTTGTATGACTTATTTTATTTGTAGAGTTGTGTTATGATATCTTCACGTGAGTCCCTGATCTTGATCGTACACGTTTGCGTGTATGATTAGTGTACGGTCAAATCGGGGGCGTCACACTTGGACCCTCACTTATCTCGTGGTCATCCAAACGGCAGCCTACAGTCTCTTGTTCCAGTGCTGAGGCTGAGTATCGTGCGGTGGCCAACGCCGTCACCGAGTGTTCGTGGCTTCGACAGCTGCTTCAGGAGCTCTCTTGCCCTGTTGACCGTGCCACGATGGTCTACTGCGACAACGTCTTGGCGGTCTACCTCTCCGCTAACCTGGTGCATCATCGACGGACCAAGCATATTGAGTTGGATATTCATTTTGTCCGGAAACAGGTGGCCCTTGGCCATATTCGTGTTTTACACGTCCCTACTTCTCAATAATTTGCCGATATCATGACCAAGGGCTTGCCTACGGCGTCATTTGAGGAGTTCCGATCCAGTCTTTGCGTCAGCCGCAGTGCCGCGTCGACTGCGAGGTGTTGAGTATATGTGTTATGTGCATATTGTGTATTGGGCCGCCTCCTAATTCCTTGTATAGTTGAGGTTCTTGGCCCACGTTTGTACATCATATATATAGTGCCTATGCACGAAGAGCAATATATCGTGCAATTCATATATTCTACACAGCCTTCCCTATAGAAGTTGTTAAACTTGGGAAGTGTACTACTGCTTCCGTTGGATGAAGGTGGAATTAAATGGTGGCTTCAGTTACTTTTATCTAGGTGAAGCGTTGAGGCAGTGATGTGATGATGCCACCATAATTCATAAGTGGATCCTCTAACATTGAGAAGAAAAATTAGAGAAGCTACATTATCCTAACATCCCTTCTTTCGATCCATATGATTATGGCTAAAGCGATTTAAATTAATTTACAAATTGATGATCTACTTTATACTTCCTCCGTTCCTAAATATAGGTCTTTCTAAAAATTTCAACAAATGAATACATACAAAGCAAAATAAATGAATCTACACTCTAAAATATGTCTATATACATCTGTATATGATAATCCATTTGAAATCGTTAAAAGACTTATATTTAAAAACAGAGGGAGTACATTTATATAGTAATTACATACAAACAAATTAATGACGAAATTAAATTAATTTAAAATTATTTATATCTACAGTAAATATCAACATTAAACAACCTATTAACAGACTAGCACTGTAGTACCATGACATCCCTTCTTTATGTTAGAGGATCCGGTTCCCCATAATTCATGCCTGCGGCCAGCTGAGCAGGATGCCAGTTATTGTTGTGTGATGATTGCAGTCGCCCATAATTCATGCCTGCGGCCAGCTGAGCAGGATGCCAGTTATTGTTGTGTGATGATTGCAGTCGCCACTTGCTTCGATCCATATTAATTGTCGTATTCTTTTACAACGGCCTGCTTTTTGTGAGGGGCGCCATTTTGTTGTATTTATACCAAAATGACCATTTTTTTATATAACTACCAGAGTGACCCATGCCAATGCATCATTTTTCTTAATCTTTTTTCCGCTTTTAATACTGTCGGGCAAATTTAAATAATATGGATACGTAACGCATACGCTGCAACAACTTCAAGGTTATGAGCTTGCAGCATCGCCGTCGCCGGCTCGCCTGTACCATGCATCCCGTCGCTAACGCCACTTGCATCCTGATTCCCGTCACAGCATCGCTGCCACCGGTCGAAGCACCACACGTTAGCCTGCAGCAGTGTCCTCGGCCTGTAGCAGTCAGCCACCGGTCGAAGCTCCACACGTCAGCCAGCAGCACCGTGTCCCCAGCCCAGCCCACGGCGAGTCCAAGCAGCGCCCAGGCCTCATACAATGCTAGGTGCTTAGGATGGTGTTTAGAAAAATAAACTGGGTTTTTCTGAAGGACCAATGTGTATTTCTACAGTAGAGACGTCTAATTAAGTGTGTACCCTCTCTAAGCACCTTGAATTGTACAAGACCTACCATCCACACGTGTGTCTACAAGTTAACTAACATTCCTCAATAATGCATCTTCAAAATTCATTTTCCGTTCTTTCTTAGAGACGATAACTTTCTGGAATAAAATAGTGCAGCGATTGCTGTGTGTCTCTTGGAAACGAAAGCATACATGTATTATTCTGCTTAGTCAAGTAGAGTGTCATGATTTTGACTGCTCAAACGGTGCACGAACAAATAATTGCCCATGGAGAGTGACAACTGCTGAGGTTTGGTGAGGATCGATGCGGGAGGGCAAACTAATGACCTGCAGATTGTACCATTTTGAGTATCAACAAATCTGGTGCAAAACTAAAAATCTTCAGAATACAATGTAGATTTTTGACAAACCTTCTTGAATGGAGTAACACCCCAAGGATTATCTAGTTGCTCAGGCTCTCCCGTAACTATCAAGCGGCCAGCAGGATCTGACTGAACATGTACCTACAACAAAAGATGTATCAAGATAAATCTGTAAGCAATCTCACCATTCCAACTTTTGCGGCACTGAAAGCTTTATTTTATTTACCTCTTCACGAAGAAGGCCAGGAACCAATGCATAGACTTCATAGCAATCTTTCTGCAAGGAAACATAAATTTTCTTTTATATAAAAATGATCCTACTGATTTTTTGGTTAGCCATGCTTGGTTTTAAACACATAATAGGTCAACAGTCACATGATCTAACCAAGATTTACATATTTTAAATAGAATAAGCAGTTTGCTGGCACAGCTTTAAAAGTTTCAGAAATGTACTGAGAACTATTGGAGTAGAGATCCATGGGGAAAGAGTACAAATGTACTAAAAGAACATAAAGAATAATTTTGTACTTATAAAATGAGATACTCACAGTTCTCCGAACATTTATCTTCACCCAATCAGCAGGAGGGCCCATGTCAATAACTGTCGAGTCATTTCTGCCAAATAGCAATTATTTTCACCCAATCAAACCCATGAAAAACCATGACCAAGGGGATAGGAGGGACCTAGTCACTCGCATGTCAAGCCTACTTGGTAGACTGGATAGACCTTGTGGGTCATAATTCAACTATGACATGCAAAAGAATAGAATGAACTCTATGGGCTGGTGGCAACGTTGCAGAGTTCTTAATGATTCTCAACAGCAATGAAATAAAAGGTTTTGCAAGATTTATTTGATGGTAATAAAGAGTTGGGAAGAAGGAGAGTTACTGTAGCTTCTCAGATTTGTATGGTGTTGCCTTTTCATCTTCCAAGGTTGGTGTCCTTTTCCTCTTGGCCAGACCTATATGAATGCAATAGTCAATATATATTCTTGTAAACGGGTGTCTAACAAATGATATCCAGAAAAGTTACCACTGCTTTTTGGATTTTTCTCCTTCTTCAAGACAGGCATAGCTGCTTTATCCTGAAAGAAATTAGGATGTTAGTTATACAACAAAACACGATTACTATTGACCTTTGACTTCAAGCAACAAATACCTTAATTACTGGATCAGCAATTTCACCATTGCCAAGCAAGCGCTGCGAATGCCAGCCTTGCATGGCGCGAGTTGCAGATTCTCTTCTAGCTCTTCCAGATCCTGATGCAAGGCTTCCACCCACCTGTAGAAAAATTACAACCTCTTTTCTCAAGCCCAAAAGTTGCTCATCTAAAAATTACAACCTCTTTTCTCAAGCCCAAAAGTTGCTCATCTAATAAGATAGCATAATAGATTATAACATTGTACCTGACTATCAGAAGCAATTCGCTCGGTTAAAGTAGATGCAGCCACATGGAACTCGCCAGTTTCAATCTTGTGTTTCTCGTATTCAAGGAGTGCCTGTGAGAAAGAAAAAAAAACAATAAAGAGGTCCGCAGGAAACAGGGAGAGGAGGGGGGTAACAACACTGACTTATATTATTCAACCATTCTTCATAAAACAAGAAGAGAGGTTTACAAATATATTGCACTCTCGATTTCTTCCCTGCTGAGAACACAGACTGCATTTGCATTCAGACACTGAAGGGAAAACATAATCCCCATAACATGTAGCATTAAGATTGAACAAGATTACCAATTCTGGAGATGGGACTTATGGCATAGTTCTATGCTAGGAACTTAGTAAAACTTTCAACGAGTTAATCTATGTAAGTGCAAAAGGTCTTGCTCAAGCAACTATCATGGCATTCATAGCACACCACAGGATTCAACCACAAGAGCATAGCAAGTGAGGAGTTATAAGCAATGAGATGATCATCCATGGGAATATAGAGAGGTACCTTCTCATAGAAGTTGCGGAAGGTCCATGAAACAGTTGTGCATGTCCTGCATAAAACATGTTGGTTACGTGATAGGAGAGAGTACAGAAAGAACCACATGTCAATTACGTTCCAACTCCATCATTGCACAATTACAATAGAGATACATCTAGGTTGAATTCATACTTCGGAGGTTTGAATGATTCTCCCACTTGACGCCATAGTTTGCATGATGTCACCTGTTAATGCAACTCATGAGAAAGAATTCAACCTCACATTGATAAAGGTTATACAAAGTTACGCGCAAAAGTTACAAAATGACAAGTAAACACATGCATACTTCTGTGGTCAAACAAAGAAATATCAGACAGTCTAGATGTACCTTACCCCCATTCTGGAGAGAAAAAGAGATATTAAATCAAGGGCAAAGCTTGACTTTCCTCTTAAGCAACCATGTGTTTGCTAATTGTGTATGCATATATGCTCGTGGTGAATTTCATCATCATTAAAAACTATGATTAGTGCCATTGCTTCCTCTGCACATGGTCAAACTATCATTCAGGCTCGTGTTTTGTTTTTACAAAAAAATAGAAATCTTGGTTTGCAATAAATCCTTATTAGTTATGCTGATTTGCTCAATAAGGTTAACCTTTTGCCTTCTGATGTGATTATTGTCATTGCTTTTGTTAAATCATATAATTTGCAACCCACTTACTGAAAACAAAAAATATGATAATAATGCCAGGCAAGATTATGGGAGGAATGCCTCGTTGGCTGCATCAGCCAGGTAGGACAGTAAGCATGAGGTTTTGGGTCATATTTCTATTACCAACAAACTGAATGGAATCTGTCCTTACTTTTTATATTGGTGATAGAACTTGAGTCATTGTCAATAGAGAAAAGATTAGTGGATAATCAATTAAATAGTTGAACGAGGATTATAAACAGCATATGGAAGAAAGGTATTAAATAAAAATTAGTGCTTCATACTTTGTGTATGGTGCATCCAGTTAACAGGATCTGATATAAAGGCATAGGGTGCAAACAAATTGGGCAGATGAATAGACAAGTGGATTACATGAGTATGATAGCATAACAAAGGTAACAAAAACACAGAGGGTGTTAAATTAAGTAAAACGTATCAGAGGTCCTATAACTATTTGAGGGGTGTCAAGTTAGTCCTAAGACTTGAAAACCGCAGATCCAAGTCTCTATTTAAGTTGTTCATCGTGAGTCATAAGTAGCCCAGATCGGAATTGAACTGCTCACGTGGTTGTTGACCATTGCCTAGTTTTTGCAAAATAGCCCTTATAAATATATGTCTGTAATTTGTTAGTGCAAACCAGGGGCAATGAGCTGCCGGAGTGACAGCACCTCACGATCTGTCACCCTCTTTTTTTTTGAGAGGAACTACCACATGTTCATTCAACAAATAACTTACAGGATGGACACAGATGGTCGATCCATAAGACAAACACACAAACAATTGTCCTGGAGCTTTGCACCAAGGACCCCAAGAAAATAAGAAGATTTACAATTTGATCCAGAAAGATCCCTGTGCAAATCCAATCTCTTAAGCATCGTCGGACTCCATCGTCGCCATGGCAACGCCGGAGATGGACGATAGCAACCATCTCTCCCAAATCTGAAAGAACTCCAATGCAGACCATGCTGCTAGGCGAGTCGATTGAACGGTCTGCCGCACGCGACAGAACCGAGACTATGTGGCTCGTCGACCGGGGATCATCCCCAAGCCCGTCAGATCCCAGCACCGTCTCCTTCATCCACTGAGATCGGAGAAGAAAGACGCCACCGCAAACCACCATCCACATCACATGCTCCAGAACAGCAACAGACCTTGTACTAAACAACGTCCTCGTCGGGAAGCGTTTTTTATATAACCTGCTTGTTTTATTATAATTATAACAAGTCCTATATGGAAATGCCCGCTAAAGAGAAAATCTATTTGATTGTCTCTCGGCCAATATCGATTTTTAGAAAGAAAAAACAAGAATTTTCTTCTTTTTTTATTAACATTAAGAAAAAAGAATATAATTAAAATGGAATTGGCAATATAATTTTTATAGACTTTTGAAAGAAAAAAGGGGGTTTTTTGCAACCGTTATTTCTTATTTCTTGCCTATATCATATCACGGAAACCTTTCGCTTTGGAACGTGGAGAGATGGCTGAGTGGACTAAAGCGGCGGATTGCTAATCCGTTGTACAATTTTTTTGTACCGAGGGTTCGAATCCCTCTCTTTCCGCTCCCTTGGATCATTTGGGACTTTCAAATTGGAAAGAATTCTGACCCCCGGATTTTCTCATAGATAAATGTATGAAACAAATCCAATAAGAAAAAAAAACTGAATTTTTACTCCTCGCATCCAGGATTCCGTCCTGAGTCATTAGATAAGAATCCAAAGATAAAGAGTGAAACAAAGAATATCACTACTGTATAAACAAAAAGTTTGAGAGTAAGCATTACATAATCTCCAAGATTTTTTTTAAGGAATAGATTACCAGTTTTTCCTTACCACACGGATCCACTAGGATGTTTTTTTTTATACCTAAAAATGCAAAAAAGAATTCTTGAAAAAAATTGCAAGAATTCATTTATAAGAAGCACTCTTATCAATAGCAAAAGTAGGGTTAGGTGGTTAGGTATTGTGTAGGTACCTGCTCAACCTAGGTGCAGGGGAGTAGAAAGGCTGATCCAAATTTATTGCTGTAGCTACCCATTCAATGTAGAAGAATTTAAATTTTAGAATCGAAGGTTCATAATATAAAAATATAAAACTTCTCGGCTTTTACCCATTTTTGAATTTTTTTTGGAATGAACACATCATTCAATTTGGCATACAGAGTACTAAAGATTTCATCGAAAACTTACAGCAGCTTGCCAAGCAAAGGCTAATAGAAAAAAGAATAGAGGTATAACAGGCATAATATCCACGATTGGATTGAAAATAGCATAAGCTTCGGGTAATTTGGCAAAGAAAAAACTAGTAGGATAAAGAACAGAATTAAAACAGATACAGGTTAAACTAAGTATATTAGGCGAACGCCGGCCAGCACAACCAAACATCGTCAGATCTGAAATCCGGCGAGACACGGGGGCCAACTGCCTCCCAGCGCTACCAATTGAAGCATCACCGAGGTGGGGGAAAAGCAGGACCATCTTATTCCGACGCGGCGTCGATCCCGCCAGTGATGTGGCGCCTCCAAGGAAGACTAGGCCTAATCAAACTACACGCCGGAACGGAATCACCGGGGTCCCAGGCCCCGGCCCCGGCCCCTCCCGCTGCCGGAGCGACGGGCGGAGGGGTCGAGGACCCGCAGCCTCACCGGCGGAAGAAGAAGGCAGAAGTTCGCCTCGCGAAACGCCTGTCTAGAGCGGTTCACGATCTGTCACCTAGTGACCAACTTGTGTCTCCTTGGCCATTGCTGGCAGTGACAGCTCCATGGCAAGCAGACGGAGCTGGATGAGGAATGTTCTTGACATTCTGTGTAGCGGGTCCAGGCAGCTGCCACTGTCGGTTGTCACGAAATCCTGGGGCCGGCGGTGCAGTTTTCAGGTGCGACACGAGTAGCAAGAACGTGGTCTGAGCACATGGTGGTGCCTAAGATGGTGTTCAACCCAGTCCAGAGAAGCAGACGTGCACCTCTGGGTCTAGCGAATGAGCGCCATTTGTGCAGGGCGGAAGAAGCTGATCTCGGTGGCCACGTACCGGCATGATGAGCACAAAAATAAATGGTGATCGTGATATCTGCGATGCATAGGTTGAGAGCATGACTGAGGCTACCAGAGTAGAGCTAAATCTGCAGGCACCGTGGCTATGATAACTTGCGTGGGCACCACAGTAGCGGTGCATAGATGGTTCAGTGTGTTGCGTGCTTTAGACGCGCCGAAGTGGACGAGGTACATCGACGGCGTGCCGCACACACGGTGCACAACAAAAAGCTGATGCCTCTAAGCCGACTTATGCGGGGAACACGTAAGATGCATTTCGATGTCAGAAGGCAAATAGGCTACCCTATATAAGGTCCTTTCTGCAAAAAAAATGACATGTGAACAAGTCAATGCTGATCTGGGCTGCTTAGGGCTCCCAGTAAACTAGTTTTAGAGCCCGAATCTGCAGTTTTGAAAGTTTTAGGATTAACTTGAGACCCTCTAATATTTGTAGGGATGCATTTTACTCTTCAATGATCTATGTCTATAAGCGGACAAACATTTCCAAACATAATGTGTTCATTAAGTAAGCAAACCACATGTGGAAGCATCAAGTGTGATCTTATCAGCTTCATGTTTGTAGACCATATATTGTAAAGCAGAAAGCACCAGGATAGATCTAAAAAGAAAACTAAACACAAGATGCCCTGGCATAATGTCACAAAGGGATGAATGAGTACCTGATCATAGCCACCCAATCCAGTTACTTGTCTCCACAACCTGCAAAAAAAAAAGGTAATGTCAAATCATCCAGCAATCAGAATAACTTTCTATTATACAAACATAAAGATAAGCCCGTGGTACTCACTTGAGGCAATTCAATCCTTCACCATAAAATTTTGGGGGCTTGAATTCCATTAATTTCATCGTGTAGAACCGGTCAAGCTCCTTGATAAACTCAGCCTGCTCCTCCTCCGTCCCAGAGTCATCGCCTCCACGGGTGTAATCAAACATGAAGGAGTTGTTTGAGACCTTGTCAGACAAGTTTTGGTTTTCACCCTCCCCAGCTAGTGACGACACTAGCTCATCCTCACCATTGGCATCCTTCTTATCATCTCCACCATTGTCGATTTCCTCTTTCAGCAAGCTGCCCTTGTCACCATCCACCCTGGCCTCGGTGTGCTCATCTCCATTTCCTGCTTTATCAACATCCATCTCGGCAGCTTCATTTCCCTGGGTGTCATCCTTCAACTCAGCCCCCTCCTCTCCCTGGGCCTCGACCTTGGTCTCCACCACCTCATTTCCCTGGGCCTCACCCTCCGTCTCCGCCCCCTCATTTCCCTGGGCCTCAGTCTTGACCTGATGAGCCACAGAAACATCCACCAGGGTATCGCCTAAACGCTCCTCTACCTCTTCCTCCGCACCTTGGGCTTCAACCTTCCCCGAATCGTCAAGGGACGCAACGGTGGTGGCAGCCGCATCCACTAGGGCGTCGCCCTTGTGCTCCTCCCCCACTTCCTCGGCACCCTCTTCTTCAAGCACCGCCGAATTCTTGGTAGAACCAACGGCGTCGGCGTCGGCGTCGGCATCCACCATGGCGTCGTCCTCCCCCTGTTCCTCCACCTCCACGTCCGCCTCCGCGCTTTCGGGATTTGCCGAATCCTTCACGGAATCGACAGTAACGGCGGCCTCGGTCTGGCCATCGCCGGGGGCGGGCTCGCCGTTGGGCATGGGCAGCTCTAATTCCGCACCTAGACGGCAGTATGGAGGAGCGGCGGTAGCGACGCGCGCTATGGGGCGCTAGGGTTTGGGGTGAGGAAGAGGAGAGGAGATGGAGGACTTGAGTGACAGAAGCGGCCGATGTGTTTGGGTGGCTGGGTTAAACTTGGAGCTCGGACTCCAAAACCGATCTGCGCCATCCTGTCCCGACGTGAACCGGTGCACAGATCTTGACGTGAAACAAAATTGGTATTCATATATTTTTGCCCGAAACTCCAACGGTCTTATCCTCTTTTTATAGAAAAAATTAGAACTCCCTGCGTATACCCATTTCTACATGTGAAGGGATGAGATAAGCTGTTGTCAATTATTAGTAGGAAATTTCACCAGTGTTTATGAAATGGTTACCCACACCAAAAAAGCTTGTAGGACTGGGTTTCCGTAATTTTTCACTCTTCAACCAGGCTATACTTGGTAGACAATGTTGGAGGTTTCTTACTGAGCCAGATTCTCTTTGTGTTCGGGTTCTCAAAGGACGTTATTTTTTTCACTGCAATTTTTGGGACCCTCGAATTGCTAATGGCCATAAGGTTAAAATCATGATAGATTATTGGATTCCTAGACGCCGACCGTACATGTTGCGGACTCTATTTCCAATTCCATAATATACTAAAGTATGTTGCCTCGTGGATGGACATGGTCAATGGAACCAAGAAAATGTTAGAGCTTTCTTTCAAGAGGAGACTGTTGAACTCATATTATAAACGCATATTAGCGGCCATGGATGAGAGGATTTTGTGTTTCGGCCTCACACTCGCTTTGGACTATATATTGTCCGTTCATCATACAATCTCGCTCGATCTTTAGATTTCTTTTCATCACACAATATGGTTGGTTGTGGACTCACGTCAAGTAGGGAAGTTGGGGAGAAATATTGGAAAGAAATCTGGGCAATTAAGGCCCCAAACAAAACGAGCATAGTGCTATGGAGGTTCGCACATGACTGCCTCCCATTCGGACTTCAGTTATGCCATCGGAATATCCCCACAAGTCCTGCTTGTGTGCATTGTGGGAGAGATGAGAGTATTGAGCATTGTTTGTTGTTCTGTCAGTTTGCTTCCGAGGTTTGGAACAAGGTCAAAAAACAGTTGGACGTCCACCTAGGTCGTAGGAACTTCCGCTCAACGAAATAGTGGTTATTCGATTGCATTGACAGAGCATCACCGAAGCAGTCCACTGTGTTGGCAATCATTGTATGGCATATTTGGGAAGCAAGGAATGCAAATAAGAAATGGTGAAGGTAATATCCATCCACACCATGTTGCCTCAAAGGTCCATGCTTATATTGATTTGGTTTTGCTGCATCTTTTTAAGACTGGTGCGGGACACCATCGTGAGACACCATCAAGTTCATCCGTTAGATAGTCTTCGCCGCCGCCCGAATCAGTCTTTGTTAACATCGACGCGGCTATCTTCTCAAACCTGCACAAACTAGGAATTGGCATCCTGATTCGAAACCACAAAGGTGAATGCTTTGTCGCTTGCACCGAGCCACTTAAAGGGGTGGTACGACCAGAACTTGCTGAAAGTTGGGTGCTCCGTCATGCCATGATTCTCTCCCGTGATAAGGGACTGGACTCTGTCATTTTCGCTTCAAACCGCCTCTCCTTAGTACAACGAATGAACTCTTCATCGATAGACAGGTCTGAAGTGGGTGTAGTGGTGTCAGATATTAAGCGTTTGGTTGCTTGTTTTTCTTCAGTTTCCTTCTGTCATGTCAATTGGCCGTTGAATGTTGTTGCTCACAAACTAGTTAGGTCTTGTGAGTTTGCTAGTTCAAAAGTTGTGTACTATTGTACTCCAGAATGTATCAGGCAAACTCTATGTACTGATGTATACAAATTAATAAAATGTAGCATTCTCTCTCTCAAAAAAAATTAACTCCCTGCATATATATTATTCACTAAACGGAATATGGACCATAGGGATAAATGCCGCGACACAATAGCAGAGAGCATTTTTCTGAAATGGCATGATTCTGCACTCATTAAGAAGAAAAGAGTTGCACGATTATTAGGGAAAACCAAGCTAAAACTAGATACAAAGGGCCGAACACCCAACATCATGACACAGTGGGGCAAGCCTAGACTTGTCGACGGTGTGCCAGTGAATTATAGTAAGTCATGACTGGGCGCAAAAGTTTCTGTTTTTTCACAAAATCAAGTCAACTATCAACCAAATCATCCCAAAAGGCTTTACTTGGCACAAACTCTAATTGAAACATAAAAACACAATCATTATAGTAGAAAGAATTATGTCATCACATAAAACAGAAATAAAAAAGCAAAATTCTAAGATAACTATTGGGTTGCCTCCCAGCAAGCACTATTATTTTACGCCCCTAGCTAGGTGTAATGCATTGTTTCGAGTATTGTCATCTTTCAAAGTAATCCCATAGGTGGCCCTCATAATAGATTCATATGGTGGTTTAATTCTCTTCCTTGGGAAGTGTTCTATCCCTTTCTTTAATGCAATTTGGAACCTTATATTTCCTGCTTTCATGTCAATAATTGCACCTATGGTATATAGGAAAGGCCTACTAAGTATTATAGGACAAGACGGATCACATTCAATATTAAGCGCAGCAAAATCCACTGGCACATAATTTTTGTTAACAAGTATGGGAACATTATTAATTCTACCCAATGGCTTTTTAATAGTTGAATCTGCTAAATGCAAGTTAAGGGAACATTCATCCATATCGCTGAGACCTAGCACGTCACATAAAGATTTTGCTATAGTAAAGACGCTAGCACCTAGATCACACAAAGCATTACATCCATAATCTTTATCTTAACTTTAATAGTAGGTTCGCACTCATCATGTAATTTTCTAGGTACAAAAACTTCCAATTCTAACTTTTCTTCATGAGCTTTAATCATAGCTTCTACAATATGTTTAGTGAAAGCTTTATTTTATTCGTAAGCATTAGGTGAGTTCATCATGGATTGCAACAAGGCAATACATTCAATCAAAGATAAATTATTATAATTAAAGTCCTTGTAATCCAACATAGATGGTACATCACTATTTAAAGTCTCGACCTCTTCCAACCCACTTTTAATGTTTTTATCATTAAGATCATCACCATCTGAACAATTGGGACGCCTTCTAACTAAATTTGACTCATCTCCGGTCCCTTTTTCATAAAGTTTTATTTTACTAAAAATGTTATAATAGGTGTCACACCAATCATTTTAATATCTTCATCATGATTATGATAAAAATCGGGTGGAATCGCTTTTTCTAGGAATTCTCGCCTAGCTCCTATTCTAGCGATTCTTTCTCTACTTTCATTCATGGTGACTTGAATAGACTTTAGAGTTTCAGTAGCACCATATTATGTAGCATAATTTCACTTTTAAGAGTTTCCAAAACATGAGCAATTCTATCCATGTTTCTAGCCATATCATCAACTTTATGTAGCTTTTCTTCTACCATGGTATTAAAATCTTTTGAGAATTAATAAATTCTGTAATGTTCTTCTCAAGTTCAATAGGTATATTATTATTATTATTATTATTATTATTATTATTATTATTATTATTATTATTATTATTGTTGTTGTTGTATGAATTACCATAATTATTAGAGGGATTACCGAGATACTGTCTAGGATTGAAATTCCGTCTATAAGCATTGTTGTTGAAATTATTTCTAGTGATAAAATTCACATCAATAGCATAATTATTTTGCTCAATCAAAGTAGATAGTGGTACATCATTAGGATCAACATGAGAATTTTATCACTCAAAGTGGAAACTTCTTCGACAGAGTTTACCTTCTTACCTGTTGGAGCTCGTTAGGTGTGCCATTGAGAATAATTTGTCATCATATTATCAAGGAGCTTTGTTTTTTCGAAAAGGGGGGACTCCCCGGCCTCTGCATCAGAACGATGCATACGGCCATCTTATTAAACAAATAAAAAGGTTCCAACAAGGTCTTAAAGTATCCAAATGAAAATAAAAAGAGCTCACACAGAGCCAAAAGGGCTAGAAGACAAACTAGCCAAATAAAGGACGCCACAACCGGCTGGCAAAAGAGAGATAGGTAAACTAATTGCCTATCCTATTACATGACCACCATCCAAACCGGTTGAAGATATCCCGAGCTACCATCTCCCAGCGGATAGATCCAGTAACCAAACGCTCCCTGGCCTCCGTCGGAGTGAGTAGCGACCACGAATGGATCAACGCCGTGGCTCGGAAAATAACCTACAGAAAATGAATGTGTGTTGTCCTGTTAAAAACCAAATCATTTCTGCAATTCCAGAGTGCCCACAACAAGGCACGGACTCCAACGTGAATATGTCTCGCTAACTGGGGTTCTATCCCGTTAAGCCACGTTCCAAATAATGTGTTGATAGAACTCGGTGGAGTAATATCAAAAGCAATATGGACCGTCCGCCATAAGACTTTGGCTAGCGGGCAATCAAGAAAATGGTGTTTGATCGACTCATCCCGATCACAAAAACTACACCTAGTAGGTCCTGTCCAATTACGCTTTGTCAAGTTGTCCTTGGTTAAAATAACTTGTTTATGGACAAACCACATAAACACTTTGATTTTCAAAGGGACTTTCACAGCCCAAACATGTGTGGAACTAGGAATCGAGCTTGAATTGATAACATCAACATACATTGATTTAACTATAAATACTCCAGACCTAGTAAGCTTCCAGCGTAATTCATCGGGTTGTTGAGAAAGCTGAACCTCCATCAGTCTACTTAATACAAGGAGCCATTGTTCCCAACGATTTCCCACTAGCAACCTTCTGAACTGAATATTAAGGGGGATAGATTGAAGTACTGTGGAAACAAACACCTCACGTCGTTGAACAATACGATACAAAGACGGGTATTGGATGGCTAAGGGTGTCTCTCCGAGCCAACTATCCTCCGAGAATCGCGTACTAGCACCGTTACCAATAATAAACTTTGTCCTATTAAACAAGGATAATTTGACTTTCATAAGCCCTTTCCAAAAAGGAGAATCAGTCGGCCTTACTGTCACCTGAGATAAAGTTTTGGTTTGAAGATACTTGCTACGGAAGATTTGCGCCCAAGTGGCATCAGTCCCACTTGATAAGTTCCACAGCCACTTGCTGAGAAGACATCTGTTCTTAACTTCAAGATTCTCAATACCAAGACCCCCTTGGTCTTTCGGTCTACAGATGATATCCCATTTGGCTAGACGGTATTTTCTTTTTAGTTCATCACCCTGCCAAAAGAATCGTGATCGATAAAAGTCCAGTCTTTTCCTAACTCCAACTGGGACTTCGAAGAAAGACAAAAGAAACATAGGCATACTCGTGAGAACCGAATTAATCAAAATTAATCGGCCTCCATATGAGATGAGCTTGCCCTTCCAGCAACTCAGTTTCTTTTCAAATCGGTCTTCGATGCACTTCCATTCTCTGTTTGTCAGCTTACGATGGTGGATTGGTATTCCTAAGTATGTGAAAGGTAAAGCCCCCAAATCGCACCCAAACAATTGCCTATATGCCTATTGTTCGTCATTGGCTCTACCAAAGTAGAACAACTCGCTTTTGTGAAAGTTAATATTTAGCCCGGTCAATTGTTCAAATAAGCATAACACCAGCTTCATATTTCTCGCTTTGGCCAAGTCATGCTCCATAAAAATGATTGTATCATCGGCGTACTGAAGGATGGACACACCTCCATCCACGAGATGAGGTACCAGGCCGCGCACTTGACCAACCTCCTTAGCCCTTCCTATCATAATTGCCAACATATCAACTACAATGTTGAACAGGATAGGAGACATTGGATCCCCTTGTCTCAGGCCCTTATGTGTCTGGAAATAATGACCTAAATCATCATCCACTTTAATTCCAACACTCCCTTTTTGCGTATACGATTCAACCTGGCGGCGCTAGGCTTCATCAAATCCTTTCATACGCAATGCCTGTTGGAGGAATGGCCATTTGACTTTATCGTACGCTTTCTCGAAATCCACCTTAAAAACAACTCCATCTAGTTTTTTCGAGTGAATTTCATGGAGCGATTCATGAAGGACCAAGCTTTGTAGCTTCTCCCAATGTAATTCCCATAAAGGTACCACCTACAACAGAGTCTGGAAGATTTCTCGACACAAAGTTTAATCCCACATAATTTTTTTGTATCATCATCCATAAGCTTAATCCATGAGTGGGACAATTTCTAATCATCAATTTCATTCTCTCTCAAGATTGTGCAACTTGTGCTTGCTCATGTTGCTTAAAGTTCATGATTTGATTTCTAAGAGAAATAATCTTAGCGGGAGGAAAATACTTGGCAATAAAAGCATCCTTACATTTATCCCATGAATCAATACTATTGCGAGGCAAGGATGAAAACCAAGTTTTAGCACTATCTCTTAACGAGAAAGGAAATAATTTTAACTTAATAGTATCATTACCCACATCTTTTTTTAGGTGGCTCTCTGGGGTTTTCCCAATATTTGAGAATTTATAAAAGTGGAATTAGGTCAGATGGAGCCATGTGGGGCCCACAAGGTAACAAAGCATGCCTACCCCCCAAGGCGTGCCATGTTGCCTTGCCATCTCCTCGTTTCGCATCTGGTCTCCTCTCAAAGCTTCTAAGGTCTCTTTTATCTAGAAAAAATCGTCAAAAAGTTTCGGAGCGCTTGGACACCATTTGGTATGATTTTTTTTGGAAAATAAAAAACAATCAGAAAATAGCAACTGGCACTAGGCACTCGATTAATAGGTTAGTTACCAAAAATGGTATAAAATTGTATAAAAAGTACCTAAGATTGGTAATATAATAATATGAAACAATCAAAAATTATAGATACATTGGAGACGTATAGTTCGCCATCTAGAGCTAATCGTCCTCGAGAATTAGAGGGGGAGATTGGAACCACACTGGGCTTCTAATTATGAGTATTATAGGATCTAGGTCAAGATCTAATTGATCAACTAAGACAAACTAGAACTAGAACTAACTAGAGGAGGCTCCAGAACTTGTGTGTTCAAAAGTGCCCAAAACCTCTAACCTAGATAGGTTGAAGGAGGAGCGAGTGTGCCACAAGGGGGGGGGAGGAAACCTTCCCCATTTGGCCAACCAAAAGGAGGGGTTTCCCCTTCGATTAGGGCTCCACACTCTCCCTTTCGCAGGGAGAGGGGCGCCACCTATATTGGGCACTTGTGGCCCAATATTCCTTCCACCACTTGGCCTTTTAAGGCCCGTTGATATTGAATTAAATATAAAAGTGTCCTAACAATTACTAGAGCCTTTTATTATTAATTTAACATCACCGAAAACATTTTTCGCCTATATATTATTTATCGGGAATACATGGTATTGCCTCATAAACTTCGAAACCCTTTCGGTGACCCCAGAACTCCTCTGGTCCTATTCTAAATATTAATGGAACCATTTCCCAAATATATTCTCATTATTCAAATCCTACTAACACTCAGCATATCATGATTACCTTGTGACCCTGTAGGTTTGGTAAGACATAGACATGAGCGAAATCCCTTTCGTTCAATGACCGATAGCGGAACCGTGGCCGTCCATAGCGATCCATATGCATACATGAATGGCATTTGAGTGAACCGTTAGCTATCATGTCATGTTCCCTTTGCTCCACTATACTATACAAAATCTGAGGTGAGATGTGCCGGTATCCACTTGAGTCATACACATGCTCACTATACCACTCTCCTTGTTATCAGCTTCGTTGTTCTTTCTCGTTGACTTGTTCTGGCATCCCCGTGACAAAGTCACTTGTGTTTGGCAAGACAATTATGGATGCTTTCACACTAAGAGGGCCCTTAGAATATCTCTCCATCATCAGAGGAGCAAGTTCCACTCTCGATCTATCGAGTCCCTTGTCAAACTTTTCGATGAACATGTGAGTTGTCATTATGGTCGCCGTGTTATAGATGACATTTGAGCAACCCCAAAGCTCATCATATGGTAAGAAGTGACTATGATACTCTCATGGTCTAAGGAACTAAATGTCACGCCCAGTATGCGACCCTATCCTAAAGGAACACGAAGGTCCCACCAAGGATAGAAGCGCATATTGGAGACACTTTTGCAAGGTGGATATCATTACATCGTACCATTACATAATAGTTGGGGATACATACAAAGGCATACAATACCACAAGAATATATCAAACATCATACATGATATCAACATGTGATTGGGATAGAATTGCATCTTGGGCGCTACAAGTTGGTATCAGAGCATCGGTCTCGGGGCGTTACAACTCTCCTCCACTAACAGAAGATCTCGTCCCGAGATCTTAGGAACGAGACGGAAGAGAAAAATGATAAGATAAACAAGAGTGCAAGAGAGAAGATGAAGGAAGTCGAGAGCACTCGGGTTGAAAAGAGGAATGACGATTATGACGAGAATAAAAAGCTCAAGTCATAAGATAGACTCTGAAACGACTCCGGTTAGAAGAAGATAGAAAAGGAATAAGAACGAAAGGATTCGGATAGCGTCCGAGTAGATAAGGAAAGTAGGGATTGGCAAGAAAAAGGACTTCAAAAGAGGACCTGACACTCCGGTAAAATGGATTAGCAAGGCAAGAACAAGGTCTTGGTGAAATTAGATGATGGGTAAAAAGAGCAACATCACAGTGCCTCCGGAACGGAAGAATAGAGGGTACATCATTGGAAGGAAGAGAACGGGGAAAAACAACATACAACTTCCACCATAATAGTATTGAGAAGCATCCTTGCAAGGAAGTATTGAACAGAGTTGTTGGAAATTCAACAACGAAAAGAATAAGCTTGTTGTGGGATTATGGAAAACAACTCAAAATTAAGAGGTGATAACCGACCACAAATGGAAATGATTGAATACCTGAGAAGAACGAAGAAATGCAAAACTCCACTTCAAAAGAATGCGGAGAATTAATTGCACGTTAAGACGCAAGAAGAAAAGATACTTGAGAATTAAATCCTTAACGAAACACCATGAAGAACTCTAGTAACAAAAGGATGATGAGATAGAATTGAAGGATGAAAGAATAAGATTAAAGTCTTGCGATGATTTAGATGGAGCTTCGCAGCGAGACAAATGAGAAAAACTTGGAACTCCAGAAAAGAAAAAATGAACAACTTAGAACCAAGAGATTATTCATCATGAAAATCTCCGAACGAAGGAATTACTTGACCATGATGAAATTAGAATAAGAATTACGTTATGCTTATCCTCATCAAATTTAATTGATGACAGATGGATTTGGCATGCACTTATTCTTCTTGAAAAGGATTGAAGAGAGATATAGCGCAAATTTGATAAGGTCTTCCTGAACCACTGGTAGGACTGGAAAGAACGAATGAATTGATACGATAACAACGTAAAAGAAAATCTTGAACAAACCACCGTAAGAATTTGAAAATGAATGAAGAAAGAGAATTCCTCACCGGGAAGAGTTAAAATAACAAATATACTTTAGGGGATTTAGATGCAAAAGAATGAAGAGATCACAATCTGACTAAAGACTACTTGAACGAAACACCAGGAGAATATGGAGATGAACAAAGAGACATCAATTCCGAATAATTGGAGACGAAGTTGAAAACTTAGAACGAAGAAATCTTCCGAAATGATGGCCTCCAGATGATCGCGAAAGGAATGAACTCCTGAAATGCGTCAGATGGATGAGAAAAGAATCTCTAACAAACAGAATAATTCGAGAGGATAACATGAAGCTAGAACCATGAACCTTCAAGAGAACGGACAAGATTTAGAGTTAAACTCTTCTTCAGTCTTCAAATGTTGAGAATGACGATGAGGAACACCACCAAAATTACTTGGACACTCTGGACAATGAGGAATAGAAAGGCTGAACCAAATATGAAAGAATTCGAAAGTGAGCTTGAAAGAGACATTTGCCCGATGAGGATTCATAGTTACGTCAAACTTTGAGAAGGATTTGAGAATAACTCTGGAAGAATTAGAAGAGTCAGGTAAGATCCTGGAAAAAGACCTGTGGGTTAGGGACCACTGAAAAGAAACACCGTTGGAAATGATTGTTTGAATGAGAAATGATGCACCAGAATGATTCAAAGACTTGAATGAGGTGACAACCTCGAATTAATTTGAACACAAAAACGAATCTTCTGAGATGTCTTGAGCACTCCAGAAGAACAAACTGGCGAGAGGCGAACGAGCAAGGGGAAACACTTTGGTCAAGGAAAAGAATGTGATCAACCCAAAAATTGGAATTGAATCCACCGGAAAATAAAACGAGAAGAACCATGATGAAGTTGATGAGAATTTCACCGGTTGAGACAATTGAGGAAAGACTGAAGAGGCTCTGCATGAATGAAATTGATGCTCGAATAGAGGCTCAGACTCTGGGAAGAAAAAGGGTGGGTGGGTGGGAAAAAGAAAGACAACATTAGACGACATTGTTTCACTTCGGACGGGGAAACAACGTCGTTGAGAAAGAGCTGACGATTTATCTTGCAAAAGATACATAGGGTCGAATCGACTCGAAGAGAAGTGCGCCGGATGAAAAGAGCTGACAACACAACAATCGAAAAACTAACTACGTGATCCTAACAACAACAAAAATTGAAGGGGAAGAGGAGTAAGTCAAAACACCTACGTCAAGATTTCTCACCAGAGCGATGAAGGGGCTGAGGAGTAAAAAGGAGTCCTACTCTTTGATATAACTAGACTCCCAAAAAGTTTTTCTTCTAGACTCGACAACGGCCAACTACGGACAATCAAGGGGGCTCCTATGGTCGGTCGAGGCTCTGATACCAACTTGCCACGCCCAATATGCGACCCTATCCTAAAGGAACACGAAGGTCCCACCAAGGATAAAAGCGCATATTGGAGACACTTTTGCAAGGTGGATATCATTACATTGTACCATTACATAATAGTTGGGGATACATACAAAGGCATACATCGCCATAAGAATATACCAAACATCATACATGATATCAACACGTGATTGGGATAGAATCGCATCTTGGGCGCTACAAGTTGGTATCAGAGCATCGATCTTGGAGCATTACACTAAAATACATGTTAACAATCCGTGTTATAACAATTGACTTGTGACGATATCATCTCAATGTATAACAAACAAGTTTGTGTCGATTCAATATGATCATTCTTCTAACGTCATACTCTCAATGTTGTTTTAGGACTATTGTTACACTTAACGATATCCTAAGATCCGGAAAACATGATCACTAACAACACTTGAGCCAGTCTTAGAGGCGAGACTAGGAATCTTATCTTTTTCGTTTATCATTCTATACGTGCATATGTGTTTTCCACTGAATCAAATATTCCAAGATCATAGCAATTACGACATAAAATATAAACTCTTAATTATGAACATGAAAATATAATAATACAATATTATTGCCTCTAGGGCATACTTCCAATGACCACATGATTGCCACATGTTCCTCTCATTTCCAAGATTTTTATAACCACACATGTTATTGTTAGAGTTGATATGAGAACAATTGACATCTAACTGTTATGGTAGAATATGAGTAGGCCTTGCATAGCCGTTTTCCTCTCATTTTTACTTGATCTTTGAACCATGACATATTGCTAGAATATGAAAGCCATTGGCATTTTTTTAAAACTAGGGTATGATTATAACCATGGCATTGCAATGATCTGGCTATGATCTGTGTCACTGTTATAATAATCTTAGTTCCACACATACTCTGAACATGATTGTCTATATTTGTCCTTTTGGTCTCCAATTTGATTTGTTGCAGTAGACGCAAATGCTCTGGCCTTTGTAATTCTAGGACCTGGGAATATAGGTGCCAATGTGTGGTGGTTTATCGCCCGTTCAACTGATGTTAGGCATTTCATGCTCATTCGCATGTACCAAAGTGACCCAACCATTTCATCAAACCACATGCAGTACAATGCATGGGGCATTCATGACTGTGATGGCTATGGATGCTTCGTGTTCGAGAAAGATTCCAGCTTTGTTGGGCCAGGCGTATTCAATTGGAGGAGGGTTTACAACCTCGACAACCACTCCCTATTCCTCGGTCTCAATTATCCGATCATCCAACAAATCATCAAACATATCACCGGCAATGATTATCGTGCTATGCAAGTTCCATTCGCAAGGGGAAACTATGTTTACACATCGTACCATGGGTTTCATGAAGCACCATATCCAAAGATTTGTCAACATAGCTTGTTGCAAGATGAACTTCAGTGTGTGAAAGGCATCAAGCTTCCACACGATGGATGACTTTTGCAAACCCGACATGCAGCGATGTGGTTCATCCCAATAGCAAATATGCACAACTTGATTCGTAGTGATATCTAGACTGAGACATGTATCCTGCTGGTGTCTTATGAACATGTTTTGTTGGTTATTTGTAGTTAGTTCGAAGGATAAATACCTTTATGGGATCATGTGCATCCTACATCACCTACATTTCATGTATTTTAATAATGATGGAGATGTTGTGCAGAAGCCATACATTGCAATTAGGCTCAAGTGCGTACTTGTTGGTGAAAGTGTTGTCCAAATGGAATTATATTTCGTATTACTCATGTGTGAGGGAGTCTTGGACTAGGGGGTCCTCGGGGTGTCGACCCATCTCATGTGGGCCGGACTATTGGCACGCACTGTATTCGGACCGAAGACCTTTTGTGCCTTGGTGTGTACTCCAAGTCAAGATGGAAGATCCGGCGTCCCCTTGATGTAACCGACTATATGTAAACCCTAGTACCCATGGTGTGTACATAAACCAGAGGGTTTAGTCCGTAGAGGCTAGGAGAACAATCACCATCCTACTAGCTAGGGTTTAGTTCCTCTGATCTCATGGTAGATCAACTCTGTAATCCCCATATACACAAGCCATATAATCAAGCAGGACGTAGGGTATTACCTCCCATAGATGGCCCAAACCTGGGTAAATATCGTGTCCCGTGTCCCTTGTTCCCCATCGATCCAAGATCCACATTTCGGGACCCCCTACCCGAGATCCGCCGGTTTTGACACCGGCATTGGTGCTTTCATTGAGAGTTTCGCTGTCGGATCGACGACCACCTACGCCAGGGACGTCTCATCCCCTGGCCGGGCTCTTGCGCCCGATATGTCCATTTTGTATCATGTTTACCTATTGTTATTTACTATGTTTTTATGCATAATAATGCTTTTTCGAGTAATTCTAATGCCTTTTCTCTCATAATATGCCAGGTTTATACAAGGAGGGAGAATGCCGGTAGCTGGAATTCTAGACCTAAAAGGCTACGTCAGAGTTACCTATTCTACACATCTCCAAATAAGCTGAAAATGTCTGGAGAATTGTTTTGGAATATATGAACAATATTGGAGCAAATAACTACCAGAGGGGGCACACCAGGTGGGCACAACCCACCTGGGCGCGCCAGGAAGACCAGACGTGCCCTGGTGGGTTGTGCCCTCCTCGGCCCAACTCCGGTGCCCCTCTTCTGGTATATAAGTCATTTTGACCTAGAAAAAAAATAAGGAGAGGACTTTCGGGATGGAGTGCCGCCGTCTCGAAGCGAAACTTGGGCCGGAGCACTTTTGCTCTTCGGTGGAGCGATTCCGCTGGGGGAACTTCCCTCCTAGAGGGGGAAATCATTGTCATCGTCATCACCAACAACCCTCTCATCTTTGGGAGGGCAATATCAATCAACATCTTCAACATCACCATCTCCTCTCAAACGCTAGTTCATCTTTTGTGTTCAATCTTTGTACCGAAACCTCAGATTGGTACTTGTGGGTGACTAGTAGTGTTGATTACATCTTGTAGTTGATTACTATAAGGTTTATTTCGTGGAAGATTATATGTTCAGATCCATTATGCTATTTAATACTCCTCTAATATTGAGCATGATTATCATTTGTTATTAGTTACTTTTCTTCTTGAGGTCACGGGAGAAATCTTGTTGCAAGTAATCATGTGAACTTGATATGTGTTCGATATTTTAATGATATGTATGTTGTGATTCCCTTAGTGGTGTCATGTGAATGCCGACTACATGGTACTTCACCATATTTGGGCCTAAGGGAATGCACTGTGGAGTAGTTATTAGATGATGGGTTGCTAGAGTGACATAAGCTTAAACCCTAGTTTATGCGCTACTTCATAAGGGACTGATTTGGATCCAAAAGTTTAATGTTATGGTTACATTTTATCTTAATACTTTCCTCGTAGTTGCGGATGCTTGCGAGGGGTTAACCATAAGTAGGAGGTTTGTTCAAGTAAGAACATCACCTAAGCACCAATCCACCCACATATCAAATTGTGAAAGTAGCGAACAAGAATCAAATCAACATGATGAAAGTGACTAGATGAAATTCCCGTGTACCCTCAAGAACGCTTTGCCTATTATAAGAAACAGTTTTGGCTTGTCCTTTTCCACAAAAGGATTGGGATACCTTGCTAAACTTTACTTACCATTATTGTTACTTGCTCGTTACAAATTACCTTGCTATCAAACTATCTATTACCGACAATTTCAGTGGTTGCCGAAACTACCTTGCTGAAAACCACTTGTCATTTCCTTCTACTCCTCGTTGGGTTCGACACTCTTACTTATCAAAAGGACAATGCTTGATCCCCTATACTTGTGGGTCATCAAGACTCTTTTCTGGCGTCGTTGTCAGGGAGTGAAGTGCTCTTAGTAAGTGGAAATTGCTAAGGAAAATTATTACTTTGTGCTGAAATTTATTGTCACTTGTTACTATGGAGAACAATCCTTTGAGGGGTTTATTTGGGGTATCTTCACCTCGACCGGAACCACAATTAGTTGTACCTCAACCTACTGCACCTACCAAAAATATTGGTTATGAAATTCCTTTGGGAATGATAGAACAACTACTAGCTAATCCTTATGCAGGAGATGGAACTGAACATCCTGATATGCACTTGATATATGTGGATGAAATTTGTGGATTATTTAAGCTTGCAGGTTTACCCGGAGATGATGCTAAGAAGAAGGTTTTCCCTTTATCTTTGAAGGGAAAAGCATTGGCATGGTATAGGCTATGCGATGATATTGGATCTTGGAATTGGAATCAATTGAAATTGGAATTTCTCCAAAAAAATATCCTATGCATCTAGTTCATCATGATCGGAATTATATATATAATTTTTGGCATCATGAAGGAGAAAGTATCTCTCTAGCTTGGGGGAGGCTTAAGTCAATGTTATATTCATGCACCAATCATGAGCTCTCAAGAGAAATTATCATTCAGATTTTTTATGCTCGGCTTTCTCGTGATGATCAATCCATGCTCAATACTTCTTGTACTGGTTCTTTTATGAAGAATACTATTGAATTCAGGTGGGATCTTTTAGAAAGAATTAAACGCAACCCTGAAGATTGGGAATTCGTCGAAGGTAAAGAGTCAGGTATTAAGCTTAAGTTTGATTGTGTTAAATCTTTTATGAATATACCGATGCTTTTCACAAGTTCAGCACGAAATATGGACTTGACTCTGAGATAGTAGCCTCTTTCTGTGAATCATTTGCTACTCATGTTGATCTCCCTAAGGATAAGTGGTTTAAATATCATCCCGCTATTAAAGAAGAAATTAAAGAACAAGTAATGGCTAAAGAAGAAACTATTATTTACAATGTTGATCCAGTTGTGCCTACTGCTTATATTGAAAAACCACCTTTCCCTGTCAGGATAAAGGAACATGCCAAGGTTTCAACTGTGGTCTGCAGAAGTAACATCAAAGCACCTAGACCTTCAGAACAAATCAAAGTATTACCTAGTGTTGCTATGGTTAAAGATCTCTTGGTAGAAAATATCGATGGGCATGTTATTTACTTCTGTGATGAAGCTGCTAGAATTGCCAAACCCGATGAAAAAGATAAACATAGACTTGTTGTTGGCATGCTTGTTCACTACAAAAAAAAAGACACATCTGTGACATTTTGGGCCGAACTAATTTTTTCTGTCATACTTATGACACTTCTATGACGATAATTGTGATAAAACCCGGTATCATCATAGATGCGGTGGGCTCCTACTTCTATGACAAAACCCAAATCTTATCTTCAAGAGTCCACCATACCTACCTAAGGATTGAGCAACATCCTTCAAGTAAGTTGTCATGGGTGCAATAAGGCAATAAAAATTGCTTCTAAAAGTGTTAGATCATTTAGTGTTAGAGAAAATTGAGTGTTGTACGAACTTGTGATGGCAAATAATAAAAGTTGCAGACTGCATAATAAAGGTTGTTATCATAAGGGGCAATATAACATGACATTCTTTTGCACTAAGGGGTTGAGCATACAAAAAAATAAGAGCGTGGCAACCTCTGCTTCCCTCTGCGAAGAACCTATCTTTTACTTTTCAGTATTTACTTTTATGCAAAGAGTCAAAGTTTTTCTCTCTATTCCTTGTTATTTTTCTCTTTTGGCAAGCATCATGTGGTGAGGAAAGATCTAGGCACATATATCCAGTTGGATATGTGTAGCATGAGTTATTATTGTTGACATCACCCTTGAGGTGAATACCTTGGGAGGTGAAATTATAAGCCCCTATCTTTCTATGTGTCTGGTTGAATTTTTTTTCTCATGTGTATGTGTTAGCAATCATAGAAGACTATATGATGGTTGAGTATGTGAAGCTCTTACGTAGACTCTGTTGAATAAGTTGAATTACAATTGCTTGGTGACTAAGAACATAGGTTGTTGAGTTTCAAGAGAATTCATTGTTTGAACCTTAACATGTGAATTGGTTGCTACTATAACATGAGAAGTTTTATAAGAACGAATTGTTATTGTTGGGGAACATAGCATGCAATTTCAAAAATTTCCTACGATCATGCAAGATTTATCTAGGAGATGCATAGCAATGAGAGGGGGAGAGTGTGTCCACGTACCATCATAGACCGAAAGCGGAAGTGTTAGGTTAATGTGGTTGATGTAGTCGAACGTCTTCGCGATCCAACCGATCACGTACCGAACGTACGACACCTCCGAGTTCTGCACACGTTTAGCTTGATGATGTCCCTCCAACTCTTGATCTAGTAGAGGGTCAAGGGAGAGTTTCGTTAGCACGACGGCGTGGTGACGGTGATGTGATCCACGCAGGGCTTCGCCTAAGCACTATGACGCTATGACCAGAGGAGCAAACTGTGGAGAGAGACGCCGCACACGGCTTGGAACAATTGTTGTGTCTCCAAGGGGTGCCCTGCCCACGTATATAAAGGAGGGAGAGGGAGGAGGCCGGGCCTAGGGGGCGCGCCATAAGGGGGGAGCCCTACTAGGACTCCTAGTCCTAGTAGGATTCGCCCCCTTCTTTTCCTTCTCATGGATGGGGAAAGGGGGAAAGGAGAGGGAGTAGGAGAAGGAAAGGGGGGTGGCGCCCCATTCCCTAGTCCAATTCGGACTCATCCCTTGTGGGGGGCGCACCAGCCCCTTGTGGCTTGTTAGCCTATCTCCTATGGCCCATATCTTTCCCTCGGGGGTTCCGGTAACCCCTCTGGTACTCCGGTATGTACCCGATAAACTCCGGAACCCTTCCGGTGTCCGAATACCACCTTCCAATATATCGATCTTTACCTCTTGACCATTTTGAGACTCCTTGTCATGTCCGTGATATCATCCGGTACTCCGAACAAACTTCGGTCACCAAAACATATAACTCATAATACAAATTGTCATCAAACGTTAAGCGTGCGGACCCTATGTGTAACACCCTCGATGCGACTATATCTCCCACGTGTCGAGGCATGACTTAGAGGCATAATCGCATTGAAGGCATATGTCGCAAGTTAGGCAATCTTCACAACATCCCATGTAATATAGATAATAAAAGGGGAGATAACATAGTTGGCTTACACTCGCCACGTTAATCAAGTACATAAATAACATTACATCATCCAAACACTCATGGCCCGACTACGACGCCAAAATAAAAGATAACCCAACATGCGACACGGTCCCGATCACCCCCAACTGGGCACCACTACTGATCATCAGGAAAGGAAACATAGTATCGTTGAGAGTCCTCATCAAACTCCCACTTGAGCTCAAGCGCATCACCTGGAGCGGAATCATCAGGTCCTGCATCTGGTGTAATAGTAATCTGTGAGCCACAGGGACTCAGCAATCTCGGACCCTCGCGATCAAGACTATTTAAGCTTATAGGTAAGGCAAGGTAAATATGTGGAGCTGCAGCAAGCGACTAGCATATATGGTGGCTAACCTATTCGCAAAAGAGAGCGAGAAGAGGAGGCACAACGTGAACGCATAACCTAGAGGGCAAATCCTGCGGCAAACATTACTCCAACACCGTGTCCACTTCCCGGACTCCGCCGAGAAGAGGCCATCACGGTAACACACTCAGTTGATTCATTTTAATTAAGTTAAGGTTCAAGTTATCTACAACCGGACATTAACAAATTCCCATCTGCCCATAACCGCGGGCACGGCTTTCGAAAGTTCAAATCCCTGTAGGGGAGTCCCAACTTAGCCCATGACAAGCTCTCACGGTCAACGAAGGAATAGACCTCCTCCCGAGACGTTCCGATCAGACTCGGTATCTTGGTTCTTCAAGACACTTCGACAGGTTAAAACTAATCCAGCAACACCGCCCGAATGTGCCGACAAATCGCGATAGGAGCGGCACATATCTCGTTGTCAGGGCACAATCGGATAAGCAATCCGTACAACTAAAACCAGCCCTCGAGTTTCCCCGAGGTGGCGCTGCAAGGGGCTCTAGATTTGACCAACACTCAAAGGAGCACTGGCCCCGTGGGGGGGGGGTTTAAATAAGATGACCCTCGGGCTCCAGAAACCCAAGGGAAAAAGAGGCTAGGTGGCAAATGGTAAAACCAAGGTTGGGCATTGCTGGAAAAGCTTTAATCAAGGAGAACTATCAAGGGGTTCCCATTATAACCCAACCGCGTAAGGAACGCAAAAATCCGGGAACATAACACCGATATGACGGAAACTAGGGCAGCAAGAGTGGAACAAAACACTAGGCGAGAGGCCGAGCCTTCCACCCTTTACCAAGTATGTAGATGCATTAAGATAACAAGATAATATAATGATATCCCAACAAGTAAATAAATGTTCCAACAAGGAACGGTCTCCAATCTTCACCTGCAACTAGCAACGCTATAAGAGGGGCTGAGCAAAGCGGTAATATAGCCAAACAACGGTTTGCTAGGACATGGTGGGTTAGAGGTTTGACATGGCAATTTGGGAGGCTTGAAAGCAAGTGGTAGGCATCGTAGCATTGGCATAGCAAAAGAGCGAGCATCTAGCAAAGCAAAGATAGTAGTGATTTCGAGGGTATGATCATCTTGCCTGCAAAGTGGTCAGAGTTGACTAGATCCTCGAAAGCAAACTCAACGGGCTCCTCGTTAGCGAACTCGTCTCCCGGCTCTACCCAAACAAGACAAACAAGCAACAAGGACACAATCAACCACATGCAAGGATCAAATAATAGGATGCAAGGATGGTATGCTATGCGGGATGCGATGCGGGATGCATATGCAAGATTTGACAAGGGATGCATGAACCTGGCCTCAACTTGGAAATCCTAGTGTGCCACTGGAAATATGAGATGAAATCGCTTGAAAACGATATAAAGAACGCCGGAATCGGAGTTGCGGTTTGGAAATGGCAAGCAATTCAAATATGACACCGGTCTGCGATTTACAGCAAGTAGCCAACTAAATGCAACAAGATGAACATGCTACAGCACTCAAACATGGTAACAAAATACATGGCAGGGATGCATTCATGATGCTTAACAAAAGTCTAGCACTGAGCTACGGCCAAATCATCCATTAACAGATTCAAACAAGCATGGCAAAAATGCATATGGCAAACAGATTTCAGACTTAGTGAAATTAACACTTGTCTGGAATTTCAGATCAGGTAGCACACTTCGGAGCAGCAAAACTACATGCTACAAGACCTGAACATGGCAATGAAAGTATGGCATGGAGCTACTCAAAGAGCTTAACAAAAGTCCCTTAGTGACCTTGAGCCAAAAGGGATCAGAAAATACAATTGCAAGCATGTGAACATGGCAAAAACATAATCAGTTCTCAGACTTAGTGAAAACTGGAGCATGCTGAAAACAGATATCAAGTAGGCATGTTTACGAGCTCGATGCACTCACTACAGAGCAAGTCATGATAATCTAAGCTTACACCCATCAAGAATACACAAAACGCAAGTTATACATGGCAAGAACAATAACATAGCATGCACAGATCAACTACAACATCATCGGCAAAATCGCTAACAAGTAGACAATCTGCCCAGATTCACGAAGTAGCAAAAGTAGAGCTCGATTGACTCAAGCTAGGGTGCTCCATAATTGCAAAAAAAGACATGGATGGATAGATCACTACAAGATTAACAAAACATCCTTACTGATCATCCTCAAAAGAGGCACGGATCACTAGGAAACAACATGAACATATGGTCATATGAGATAAACAGCTCAAAGACTTAGTGGAAATGCAAGTCCCTAAAATCAGCACTAACAGGTGCACCACTTTGCAAGCTCGTGCTAGTCACCACACACATCACAAAAATACATGGGTTGCACCTCTGGAAAGATGGAAAAACCCTTAACAAAACATATGTAGAGCTCATGGGCATATCATGCACACAATAATCATGACAAAAATAATAAATATCTAAATGGAGCAGCAGATCTGACAATTATCTCAAGTAGCATTCTTCTAACAACATTTCGGGTATCAAGATGAACTCAAATGAAAATGATGCAATGGAATGAAATGATGTACTCTCTGAGATGAACATTTTGATATGCTATATGCCAAAATCGGAGCTACGGATGCAAAGTTATGGCACGATGAAATATGCAAAAAAATATGCAGAAAAGGGACTTAGGCGGAATCGACCTAGGGTTTACTGTAGCTGGATCTGGATCTCGCCGGTGCGCGGATCGAGGATCACCGGGGAGGGCGCCGGGAAGAAGGCCGGCGAGGTTGGGGCGCCGGATCCCGCCGGATCCGACCCGTAGAGGCGGCGGGAAGGTGCGGCTGCGGCGGAGGAGGAGGTCGGCGGCGGGGCGGTCGGCCGGCGACGATGGACGCGGCGGCCGATGCGGGTGATGTTCGGTGGCGGAGCAGCGGCGTGGCGGCGGCCGGCAATGGCGGCGCGACGGTCGGCCAGGAGAAGAGGCGCCGGTCGCGGGGAAGATGGGAGGCGGCGCGGTCGGGCGCCTCGGCCCGAGTCAGGCGGCGGGAGGGCCGGCCACGGGCCTAACGGGCCCGTGCGGTCGGCGGCGATGTGGGGACCGGCCCAGGGACAGGTGTCGCGTGGAGATTGGCCGAGGGGGAGCGGGGCCGACACGTCTGGCCGTCCGGATTTCGTCCGGCGGCGGCGGGTGGAGTGTTTCTAGGGTTTCGTCCGTGATTCGAATGGGGGGTCTTTAAATAGGCATAGAGGGAGTTAGGAGAGTCCAAATGAGGTACGGTTTTTGGCCACGCGATCATGATCGAACGCTCTAGATGATGGAGAGGGTTTAGGTGGGTTTTGGGCCAAAATGGAGGGGTGTTGGGCTGCAACACACACGAGGCCTTTTCGGTCCCTCGGTTAACCGTTGGAGTATCAAACGAAGTCCAAATGATACGAAACTTGACAGGCGGTCTACCGGTAGTAAACCAAGGTCGCTTGACAAGTCTTGGTCCAATCTGGAAATGTTTAATCCCCACACACAAAAGAAAGGTAGAAATGACCACCGGAGGAGAACGAAGCGCCGGAATGCAAAACGGACAACGAGGAAAATGCTCGAATGCAAGAGATGAACACGTATGCAAGTGCAATGCACATGATGACATGATATGAGATGCATGACAACGACAACAACACACGAAGACAAAAACCCGTACCCGAGAAAATAAAATAACTTAAAGCCGGAAACGGCAAGAGTTGGAGTACAAATTGGGAAAGTTACATCCAGGGTGTTACAACACTCCACCACTACGAAAGGATCTCGTCCCGAGATCTAGGACTGAAAGAACGTCGGGTACTTAGAACGGAGGTTATCCTCGCGTTCCCAGGTAGCTTCATGGTCGGAATGGTGTGACCACTTGACTTTGAGGAATTTGATTGACTTGTTGCGAGTCTTGCATTCAGTCTCTTCAAGAATAGCAACTGGGTGCTCACGGTAAGAGAGATCTTCTTGGAGCTCAATGTCCTCAAAGTTGACGGTGCGGTCAGGAGTCTTGAAGCACTTTTGGAGCTGAGAGACATGGAACACGTCATGAACATTTGCAAAGTTTGAAGGAAGCTCGAGTTGATAGGCGAGGTCGCCTCTCTTGTTGACAATCTTGAAAGGTCCCACGTATCTGGGGGCAAGCTTCCCTTTGATACCGAAGCGACGAGTACCTTTCATAGGAGAGATGCGGAGGTAAACATGATCTCCGATCTCGAAAGCCAAATCATGGTGCTTACTATCATGGTAGCTCTTCTGGCGGGATTGGGCTGCTTTGAGGTTATCTCGAATGACTTTGCACATTTCCTCCGCCTCTGTGATTAAGTCATTACCCAAAAGCTGACGTTCATCGGTTTCAGACCAGTTGAGAGGGGTACGGCACTTCCTGCCATACAGAATTTCGAAAGGGGCCTTGCCCGAACTTGCTTGAAAACTGTTGTTGTAGGAGAATTCAGCATAAGGAAGACAATCCTCCCACTTCATGCCGAAGGAAAACACACAAGCCCTGAGCATATCTTCAAGAATCTGGTTGACATGCTCGACTTGACCGCTAGTTTGAGGATGGAAAGCTGTGCTGAAGCGGATGTTGGTGCCCATGGCCTTCTAAAAAGAATCCCAAAACTTGGAGGTAAAGATGCTGCCACGGTCTGAAGAGATCACTTGTGGGATACCGTGCAGAGAGACAATTCGAGAGGTATAGAGTTACGCCAATTGAGCTGCAGTAATTGACTCTTTGATAGGCAGAAAATGAGCCACTTTAGTGAGTTTGTCGATGACAACGAATATAGCATCATTGCCACGCTTGGACTTTGGAAACCCAGTCACGAAGTCCATTTCGATGTGGTCAAACTTCCATTCTGGAATGGCAAGAGGTTGGAGGAGACCCGCTGGCCTTTGGTGTTCTGCCTTCACTCTTCTACAGACATCACACTCATTCACGAATTGAGCAATCTCGCGCTTCATTCGAGTCCACCAATAAGCCTGCTTGAGGTCCTGATACATCTTCGTGCTCCCAGGGTGGATGGAGAGGAGAGAATTGTGAGCCTCGTTCATGATCACTTTACGGAGGTCACCTTTGGGCACGACAATACGATCCTCGAAGAAGAGAGTATCCTTGTCATCAAGGCGGTAGCACTTGTACTTGGGTTGACTCTTGGCAATCCCAATATTCACC
This sequence comes from Triticum aestivum, assembly GCF_018294505.1. Taxonomy (NCBI): domain Eukaryota; kingdom Viridiplantae; phylum Streptophyta; class Magnoliopsida; order Poales; family Poaceae; genus Triticum; species Triticum aestivum. The sequence goes on from NC_057797.1 coordinate 338,759,261, forward strand.
TTTTTCACCATAGCATCAAGAAGCTGGGCTTGGCGAATCTGGTCTTCCAAGGTAGGAGAGACTTGAAGGTTGGCGAGGAAACCTTGAGGAACAACTTACAGGTTAAGTTTGCGGAAAGCTTCACAAAGCTCGGGTTGATAAGGCTTGAGAATCAGACTGTTGCAATAAGCCTTTCTGCTCAATGCGTCAGCAATCACATTGGCCTTGCCTGGAGTATACTCGATACTCAGATTATACTCTTGAATCATTTCGACCCATCGAGTTTGCCTGAGGTTGAGATTAGGCTAAGTGAAGATTTACTTGAGACTCTTGTGGTCAGTGAAAATGTCCACTTTTCTTCCCAATAAGAGATGTCTCCAAGTCAAAAGAGCATGCACAACTGCCCCAACTCGAGATCATGAGTGGGGTAGTTCTTCTCATTGGGCTTCAACTGGCGAGAGGTATAAGCAACAACTTTCTTCTCTTGCATCAACACTGCGCCAAGACCTTGGAGAGAGGCATCACAAAATACCTCGTACGACTTGGATTCATCAGGCGGAGTCAGAACTGGAGCAGTGATCAATTTCTCTTTCAAAGTGTTGAAAGCAATGTCACACTCCGAAGACCAAACGTACTTGACGTGCTTCTGGAGAAGATTTGAGAGAGGCTTCGCGATCTTAGAAAAGTTTTCAACGCATCTTCGGCAATAACTTGCGAGACCGAGGAAGCTACGGAGTTGCTTCACGTTCTGAGGAGGTTCCCAATTCACAATTGCAGACACCTTCTCAGGATTCACCGCCATGCCCTTGGCAGAGATGATATGACCAAGATAAAGAACCTCATCGAGCCAAAATTCGCACTTGGAGAACTTGGCGTAGAACTTGTGTTCTCTGAGCTTATCGAGCACCAAACGCAAGTGCTTGGCATGATCTTCATTGTTCTTCGAGAAAACTAGAATGTCGTCGAGATAGACCAAAACGAAGTCATTGGTGTAGGCGTTGAAGATGAAGTTCATCATGCGAGAGTAAGTCGGAGGAGCGTTGACAAGGCCAAAAGACATGACAGTGTATTCATATGAACCATAGCTTGTCCTGAAAGCCGTCTTGCGAATATCTTGCTCACGGATTCGAATCTGATGATAACCCATACAGAGATCAAGCTTGGAGAATACTTGGGCACCTTTGAGTTGTTCGAACAGCTCGTTGATGTTGGGAAGTGGGTATTTGTTCTTGATGGTCTTCTTGTTCAATGGACGGTAATCAACACAAAGTCGGTCCGTTCCATCCTTCTTCTTCACAAAAAGAACACCACAACCCCATGGAGAAGAACTAGGACGGATGAGACCCATTCTCTCGTGAATATCGAGTTGCTTCTTCAGCTCCTTCAACTCTTCAGGTCTGAGCTTGTAAGGACGCTTGCACACTAGTTCCGTGCCAGGCTCAAGATCAATAACGAATTCAACTGGCCGATGCGGAGGCATTCCTGGAAGCTCTTCTGGAAAGACGTCTTGATATTCGCAAACGACTGGAATTTGCGAGATAGCATCCAATTCACCCTTCTCATTGAGAGAAAACAGACGGATGGTATCATCACGAGCGGCAAAGACAATTACATCCTCAGACGAATGAGTCAATTGAATCTGCCTGGCTGCACAGTCAAGATGTGCCTTGTGCTTAGAAAGCCAATCCATTCCGAGAATAAGATCAATATTCGAATCACCCAGAACATTTGGAGAGGACAAGAACTTATAGTCACCCAAAGTGATTGTAACATCCGGAACGCATACTCGAGATGTCATTTGACGGGCCGGAGAGACAATAGCCAACGGTTTCGGCAACACTTGAGTAACAAAATCATGCTTAGATGCAAAAGGTCTCGAGATGAAACAATGTGATGCACAAGTGTCAAAAAGAACTCTTGCGGGAATATCATTAACAGGAAGGTTACCCATAATGACATCTGATGAGTCCTCTGCCTGAGCTGCATTCATCAAGTTGACCTTGGCGGACTTGGGGTTATGCTTGACCACAGCTGTACTTGCCGATCTGACAGGAGGAGGAGGAGGAGGAAGATGCCTCTGGTTGAAACACTTGTTGGCATAGTGACCCTTCTGTTGGCACTTGTTGCACGTGACCTTTGAAAGCGGACGGTGGTACGTAGCACTCGATCTTGGAGCTTGAGACGAAGTCTTGTTCTGAAAGCCAGGGTTGGGTGGGTGGGAAGATCCACTGCCACCTTTGCTCTTCTGCTGATAGGGCTGATGGAACAGAGGAGGAGGAAGCCAATACTTCTGCTGCTTGGCCACTTGAGTAGAGGAAGAAGGAGTAACATCTCTGACTCGCTTCTTGGAAGCATCACACCTCAGTTGAGCGGCCTCTTGCTTCAATGCCATGTTGTAGAACTCATCGTACCTCAAGGGCTCAGAGAGAACAAGAGCTATCTGAATTTCTTCTCTGAGACCACCCCTGAACTGATATATCATGCTCTTCTCATCAGGTACGTCCTGCTTAGCAAAGCGGGCGAGCTTCTGAAACAACTTGTTGTAGTCATAGACAAACAAAGAGCCTTGCTTTAGGTTGTGGAATTCCTCACGCCTGCTTTCAACCACGCTCTGAGGTATATGATGAGCTCTGAAATCTGGACGGAATTCATCCCAAGTGATAACACGTCCACCTCTGGAATCCTTGTACTGCTGGAACCATTCTGCAACTTGATCTTTGAGTTGGAAGGAAGCGAACTTGACAAAGTCCTCAGGCCTGACGTTACTGCACTTGAAATGCTTGCACAGATCCACAAGCCAATCGTCAGCATCGGTTGCCTCAACACAATTGCTGAAAGTCTTTGGCCCGTTAGCAAGGAACTGGTTGAGTGTAGCAAAGTGATTCTGATTGTTGCCTTGGTTCCCTTGGTTGCCTTGATTTCGCTCTTGAAGAATTTGCATGATCAACTGTGTGTTTGCATTGGTTGCGGCCATCACAGCTTGCCATGCCTTCGGAGGAGGTGGAGGTGGTGGCGGATCAGGATTCAGAGTAGTGCGCGTTGGAGGAGCCATCCTGAAGAGGTTGACATCCATTAGCACATTGATAGACAAATATTGAAGCTGAATCCAACGGAATGAAAATTGCAACATATAGTCTTCACATCCGAACAAAATGAACGAATGCATTCCTCTTGAAATGGTCACATATCCATAAATTGAGAAGCCACTTAGAATTTAGGTAGAGAAATAAATCAACAAGGTATGGATCAAGAACGAATAATCGGTAAGAAATCCCAATCTCAAACCAATATCCGTGGAAGAAGAACTAGAGCTACTAGAATTCCCACCTATGAAACTCCCGAACCTTTCCGGTTATGCAATCAGGTGTTGGGGATACAGGGGAAGCATAATATCTCACCCAAATCTAGCAAATCCTACATCCAGCTGTATCCATCCTTCAACACATAACCGAGAAAAACTTCGGAAACCATCTACCTCAACCTTCGAAAAGCATTCGTTATACAAGTTATGGCGATACTCCCGAACTCCCGCCCCAGTACTGGGTGGCGTCGAGGTTATCTCACCAACGAACTGCATAAAAGAGATTTTCGATGTCGGCGTACTAGACTTAGGTATTCCAGAACTGCAACGATAAAATTATGACAACAACACCTCAGAGCTCAACTCCCCGGGACACTTCCACAAAACCCCTGACAAGAGGCACCAAGACAATGTTCTCGTCATAAAACCATCGTAACGATTCCAAGATACCCGCGTGATCCTAAATTTTTTTTAGTGAAATTTGAGAAGAGAAGAGTCAAAACTCTACGTCAGGATGCCTTACCAGAGCGATGAGGAGACTGGGAAGTAAAAAGAATTCCTAAACTCTCCGATATATAATTCCTAAATGACTCAAAACATTTTTCTAGACACAACTCGGCTGCTAAAAACGATCAAGCAATGGGGCTCCTAAGGTCGGGGAAGGCTCTGATTACCAACTTGTAATACCCTCGATGCGACTATATCTCCCACGTGTCGAGGCACGACTTAGAGGCATAATCGCATTGAAGGCACATGTCGCAAGTTAGGCAATCTTCACAACATCCCATGTAATATAGATAATAAAAGGGGAGATAACATAGTTGGCTTACACTCGCCACGTCAATCAAGTACATAAATAACATTACATCATCCAAACACTCATGGCACGACTACGGCGCCAAAATAAAAGATAACCCAACATGCGACACGGTCCCGATCACCCCCAACTAGGCACCACTACTGATCATCAGGAAAGGAAACATAGTATCGTTGAGAGTCCTCGTCGAACTCCCACTTGAGCTCAAGCGCGTCACCTGGAGCGGAATCATCAGGCCCTGCATCTGGTGTAATAGTAATCTGTGAGCCACAGGGACTCAGCAATCTCGCACCCTCGCGATCAAGACTATTTAAGCTTATAGGTAAGGCAAGGTAAATATGTGGAGCTGCAGCAAGCGACTAGCATATATGGTGGCTAACCTATTCGCAAAAGAGAGCGAGAAGAGGAGGCAAAGCGTGAACGCATAACCTAGAGGGAAAATCCTGCGGCAAACATTACTCCAACACCGTGTCCACTTCCCGGACTCCGCCGAGAAGAGGCCATCACGGTAACACACTCAGTTGATTCATTTTAATTAAGTTAAGGTTCAAGTTATCTACAATCGGACATTAACAAATTCCCATCTGCCCATAACCGTGGGCACGGCTTTCGAAAGTTCAAATCCCTGCAGGGGACTCCCAACTTAGCCCATGACAAGCTCTCACGGTCAACGAAGGAATAGACCTCCTCCCGAGACGTTCCGATCAGACTCGGTATCTCGGTTCTTCAAGACACTTCGACAGGTTAAAACTAATCTAGCAACACCGCCCGAATGTGCCGACAAATCCCGATAGGAGCTGCACATATCTCGTTCTTAGGGCACAATCGGATAAGCAATCCGTACAACTAAAACCAGCCCTCGAGTTTCCCCGAGGTGGCGCTGCAAGGGGCTCTAGGTTTGACCAACACTCAGAGGAGCACTGGCCCCGTGGGGGGGGGGTTTAAATAAGATGACCCTCGGGCTCCGGAAACCCAAGGGAAAAGAGGCTAGGTGGCAAATGGTAAAACCAAGGTTGGGCATTGCTGGAAAAGCTTTAATCAAGGCGAACTATCAAGGGGTTCCCATTATAACCCAACCGCGTAAGGAACGCAAAAAACCGGGAACATAACACCGATATGACGGAAACTAGGGCGGCAAGAGTGGAACAAAACACTAGGCGAGAGGCCGAGCCTTCCACCCTTTACCAAGTATATAGATGCATTAAGATAACAAGATAATATAATGATATCCCAACAAGTAAATAAATGTTCCAACAAGGAACGGTCTCCAATCTTCACCTGCAACTAGCAACGCTATAAGAGGGGCTGAGCAAAGCGGTAACATAGCCAATCAACGGTTTGCTAGGACATGGTGGGTTAGAGGTTTGACATGGCAATTTGGGAGGCTTGAAATCAAGTGATAGGCATCATAGCATTGGCATAGCAAAAGAGCGAGCATCTAGCAAAGCAAAGATAGTAGTGATTTCGAGGGTATGATTATCTTGCCTGCAAAGTGGTCAGAGTTGACTAGATCCTCGAAAGCAAACTCAACGGGCTCCTCGTTAGCGAACTCGTCTCCCGACTCTACCCAAACAAGACAAACAAGCAACAAGGACACAATCAACCACGTGGAAGGATCAAACAATATGATGCAAGGATGGTATGCTATGCGGGATGCGATGCGGGATGCATATGCAAGATTTGACAAGGGATGCATGAACCTGGCCTCAACTTGGAAATCCAAGTGTGCCACTGGAAATATGAGATGAAGTCGCTTGAAAATGATATAAAGAACGCCGGAATCGGAGTTACGGTTTGGAAATGGCAAGCAATTCAAATATGACACCTGTCTGCGATTTACAGCAAGTAGCCAACTAAATGCAACAAGATGAACATTCTACAACACTCAAACATGGCAACAAAATACATGACAGGGATGCATTCATGATGCTTAACAAAAGTCTAGCACTGAGCTACGGCCAAATCATCCATTAACAGGTTCAAACAAGCATGGCAAAAATGCATATGGCAAACAGATTTCAGACTTAGTGAAATTAACACTTGTCTGGAATTTCAGATTAGGTAGCACACTTCGGAGCAGCAAAACTACATGCTACAGGACCTGAACATGGAAAAGTAAAGTATGGCATGGAGCTACTCAAAGAGCTTAACAAAAGTCCCTTAGTGACCTTGAACCAAAAGGGATCAGAAAATACAATTGCAAGCATGTGAACATGGCAAAAACATAATCAGTTCTCAGACTTAGTGAAAACTGGAGCATGCTGAAACAGATATCAAGTAGGCATGTTTACGAGCTCGATGCACTCACTACAGAGCAAGTCATGATAATCTAAGCTTACACCCATCAAGAATACACAAAATGCAAGCTAGACATGGCAAGAACAATAACATAGCATGCACGGATCAACTACAACATCATCGGCAAAATCGCTAACAAGTAGACAATCTGCCCAGATTCACGAAGTAGCAAAAGTAGAGCTCGATTGACTCAAGCTAGGGTGCTCCATAATTGCAAACAAAGACATGGATGGATAGATCACTACAAGATTAACAAAACATCCTTACTGATCATCCTCAAAAGAGGCACGGATCACTAGGAAACAACATGAACATATGGCCATATGAGATAAACAGGTCAAACACTTAGTGGAAATGCTAAGTCCCTGAAATCAGCACTAACAAGTGCACCACTTTGCAAGCTCGTGCTAGTTACCACACACATCACCAAAATACATGGGTTGCACCTCTGGAAAGATGGCAAAACCCTTAACAAAACATATGTAGAGCTCATGGGCATATCATGCACACACTAATCATGGCAAAAATGACAAATATCTAAATGGAGCAGCAGATCTGACAATTATCTCAAGTAGCATTCTTCTAACAGCATTTCGGGCATCAAGATGAACTCAAATGAAAATGATGCAGTGGAATGAAATGATGTACTCTCTGAGGCGAACATTTTGATATGCTATATGCCCAAATCGGAGCTACAGATGCAAAGTTATGGCACGATGAAATATGCAAAAAAAAATATGCAGAAAAGGGACTTAGTCGGAATCGACCTAGGGTTTACTGTAGCTGGATCTAGATCTCGCCGGCGCGCGGATCGAGGATCGCCGGGGAGGGTGCCGGGAAGAAGGCCGGCGAGGTTGGGGCGCCGGATCCCGCTGGATCCGACCCGTAGAGGTGGCGGGAAGGTGCGGCTGCGGCGGAGGAGGAGGTCGGCGACGGGGCGGTCGGCCGGCGACGATGGACACGGCGGCCGGTGCGGGTGACGTTCGGCGGCGGAGCAGCGGCCGGCAATGGCGGCCGGCCAGGAGAAGAGGCGCCGGTCGCGGGGAAGATGGGAGGCGGCGCGGTCGGGCGCCTCGGCCCGAGTCGGGCGGCGGGAGGGCCGGCCACGGGCCTAATGGGCCTGCACGGTCGGCGGCGATGTGGGGACCGGCCCAGGGATAGGTGTCGCGTGGAGATTGGCCGAGGGGGAGCGGGGCGGACACGTCCGGCCGTCCAGATTTCGTCCGGCGGCGGCGGGTGGAGTTTTTCTAGGGTTTCGTCCGTGATTCGAATGGGGGGGTCTTTAAATAGGCATAGAGGGAGTTAGGAGAGTCCAAATGAGGTGCGGTTTTTGGCCACGCGATCGTGATCGAATGCTCTAGATGATGGAGAGGGTTTAGGTGGGTTTTGGGCCAAAATGGAGGGGTGTTGGGCTGCAACACACACGAGGCCTTTTCGGTCCCTCGGTTAACCGTTGGAGTATCAAACGAAGTCCAAATGATACGAAATTTGACAGGCGGTCTACCGGTAGTAAACCAAGGTCGCTTGGCAAGTCTCGGTCCAATCCGGAAATGTTTAATCCCCACACACGAAAGAAAGGTAGAAATGACCACCGGAGGAGAACGAAGCGCCGTAATGCAAAACGGACAACGGGGAAAATGCTCGAATGCAAGAGATGAACACGTATGCAAATGCAATGCACATGATGACATGATATGAGATGCATGACAATGACAACAACACACGGAGACAAAAACCCGAACTCGAGAAAATAAAATAACTTAAAGCCGGAAACGACAAGAGTTGGAGTACAAATTGGGAAAGTTACATCCGGGGTGTTACACTATGGGTTCGAGAACTATGTAGACATGACCGAGACACATCTCCGGTCAATAAACAATAGCAGAACTTGGATGCTCATATTGGTTCCTACATATTTCACGAAGATCTTTATCGGTCAAACCGCATAACAACATACTCATTCCCTTTGTCATCGATATGTTACTTGGTCGAGATTCGATGGCCGGTATCCTCATACCTAGTTCAATCTCGTTACCGGCAAGTCTCTTTAATCCTTCTGTAATGCATCATCCCGCAACTAACTCATTAGTCACATTGCTTGCAAGTCTTATAGTGATGTGCATTGCCGAGAGGGCCCAGAGATACCTCTCCGATACTCGGAGTGACAAATCCTAATCTTGATCTATGCCAACTCAACAAACACCTTCGGAGACACCTGTAGAGCATCTTTATAATCACCCAGTTACATTGTGACGCTTGATAGCACACAAGGTGTTCCTCCAGTATTCGGGACTTGCATAATCTCATAGTCAGATGAATATGTATAAGTCATGAAGAAAGCAATAACAATAAAGCTAAACGATCATAATGCTAAGCTAACGGATGGGTCCTGTCCATCACATCATTCTCTAATGATGTGATCCCATTCATCAAATGACAACACATGTCTATGGTCAGGAAATTTAACCATCTTTGGTTAATGAGCTAGTCTAGTAGAGGCTTACTAGGGACACTATGTTTTGTCTATGTATCCACACATGTATCAAGTTTCCGGCTAATACAATTCTAGCATGAATAATAAACATTTATCATGATATAAGGAAATATAAAATAACAACTTTATTATTGCCTCTAGGGCATATTTCCTTCAGTTATGATGCTAGGAAAAGTGATTGAAATTATCATTGATCAAACTTATGCACTTTGCTAGCATTCACACTTCATAAATTATTTCTTTTATCATTTACCTACTCGAGGATAAGTAGGAATTAAGCTTGGGGATGCTGATACGTCTCCAACGTATCTATAATTTATGAAGTATTCATGCTAATATATTATAATTCTTGGATGTTTTACAATCATTTTATAGCAACTTTATTTCATTTTTTGGGACTAACCTATTGACCCAGTGCCCAGTGCCAGTTGCTGTTTTTTGCTTGTTTTTTACATCATAGAAAATCAATATCGAACGAAGTCCAAACACCGTGATACTTTTTGTAGAATTTTTATGGATTAGAACACCCAAGATGGGCCAGAGCAGCACCTGGGGGTGCCCCGGGGGGGTCACAACCCACCAGGGCGCGCCCATGTGGGTTGTGCCCACCTCAGTGGCCTCCCGCACCCCCTCTTTGCCCTATAAATTCAAAAATATTCCAAAAACCCTCGGGGTTAACCTAGATCAGAAGTTCCGCCGCTGCAAGGCTCTGTAGAAACTGAAAACCAATCTAGACCCTTTCTGGCACCCTGTCGGAGAGGGGAATCATCTCCGGTGGCCATCTTCATCATCCCGGCGGCCACCATGATGAGGAGGAAGTAGTCCACCCTCGGGTTTGAGAGTTTGTACCAGTAGGTATGTGTTTAATCTCTCTCTCTCTCTATCGTGCTCTTGAGATGTCACGATCTTGATGTATCACGGGCTTTGTTAATATAGTTGGATCATATGTTGTTTTCCCCTCTCTATCTTGTTGTGATGAATTGAGTTTTTCCCTTTGTGATTTCGTTGTTATCGGATTGAATACTTTTATGGATTTGAGAACACTTGATATATGTCTTGCAATTGAATACTCATGGTGACAATGGGGTATCGTATTGATTCACTTGATATATTTTTTGGCACTCAACCCGCAGATTCCCGAGGTGACATTGGGGTAATCTATGCATAGGGGTTGATGCACGTTCTTGTCTTTGTTTCCTCGGTATATATCTTGGGGCACTCTTTGAAGTTCTTTGTGTTGGATTGAGTATTATGAATCTGAATTTGCTTTGGTGTTATTTTAGTATGAACTCTTGGTCAGATCGATCAGAAAGAATAGCTTCATGTTATTTTAGTACGAACTCTAGGATAGATTGATCGAAAAGAATAGCTTTGAGGTGGTTTCATACCCTACATACAATTCCGTCGTATGTTCTCCGCTAGATAGGAACTTTGGAGTGATTCTTCGTTGCACGTTGAGGGACAGTTATATGATCCAATTATATTAGCACTATTGAGAGATTGCACTAGTGAAAGTATGGACCCTAGGCCTCATTTTCAAGCATTGCAATACCGTTTTTGTGCCCGTTTACTATTTTCTACCTTGCTGTTTTTATTTATTCAGATTATAAAAATATATTTCTACCATCAATATAACACTTTTATCACCATCTCTTCGCCGAACTAGTGCAGCTATACAAATTACCATTGTATTTGGTGTGTTGGGGACACAAGAGACATTTTATTATTTGGTTGCAAGGTTGTTTGAGAGAGACCATATTCATCATACACCTACCACGGATTGATAAACCTGAGGCCATCCACTTGAGGGAAAATTGCTACTGTCTTACAAAACTCTGCGCTTGGAGGCCCAACATGTCTACAATTATAAAGTTACATAGTAGACATCAATCACCAATGACATTTGAATCTTAATATGAAAGAAGTGGTAATAACTGAAATATTAAAGATTCTTGAAGCAGGTATAATCTATCCCATAGCTGATAGTAGATGGGTAAGTCCCGTTCATTGTGTCCCTAATAAGGGAGGTATTACTGTTGTTCCTAATGATAAAAATGAACTCATTCCACAAAGAATTGTCACTGGCTATAGAATGGTAATTCATTTTAGAAAATAAAATAAAGCAACTAGAAAAGATCATTACCCTTTGCCTTTTATTGATCAAATGCTAGAAAGGCTATCTAAGCACACACACTTTTGCTTTCTTGATGGATATTCTGTTTTTTCTCAAATACCTGTTTCACAACCTGATCAAGAGAAAACCACCTTCGCTTGCCCTTTTGGAACTTATGCTTATACACATATGCCTTTTGGTTTATGCAATGCACCTGCTACCTTTCAAAGATGTATGACTGCTATATTCTCTTATTTTTATGAAAATATTGTTGAGGTTTTCATGGATAATTTTTCTGTTTACGAAACTTCTTTTGATGATTGCTTAAGCAACCTTGATCGAGTTTTGCAGAGATGTGAGCAAACTAATCTTGTCTTGAATTTGGAGAAGTGCCATTTTGTGGTTAATGAAGGTATTGTTTTGGGGCATAAAATTTTTGAACGAGGTATTGTTGTGGATAAAGCTAAAGTTGATGCAATTGAGAAATTCCCATGTCCTAAATATATTAAAGGTATTTGTAGTTTCCTTGGTCATGCTGCTTTTTATAGGAGGTTTATTGAAGACTTCTCTAAAATTTCTAGGCCTCTTACAAATCTTTTACAAAAGGATGTTCCATTTGTTTTTTATGATGATCGTGTAGAAGCCTTTGAAACACTCAAGAAAGCCTTAATTTCTGCACCTATAGTACAACCACCTCATTGGAACTTGCCTTTTGAAATTATGTGTGATTCTAGTGATTATGCTGTTGGAGCTGTTCTAGGACAAAGAGTCGATAAAAAATCAAACGTTATCCATTATGCTAGTTAAACTCTAGAGAGTGCTCAACGGAATTATGCTACTACTGAAAAATAATTTTTAGCACACTGGTGCGCGTCGGTCCTAAACAAACGGTTTTTAACCCCTTTCCGCGATGGCACTTGGAATCGTTGGCAAGTGAGTGTGTCCGATAGTGTGTCCTTCCCACACGACCCAGAAATCGTCGAGGATAGGCCCTCCTGGGACCCAGGCTGGGGCCATGTGCGATCGGCCGAGGCATCGAAACCCAATAATTTCTGTAGGTATGTACATCCCACACAGTAATCTGAGAAAATCATTTCTGCAAGTATGTACATCCCACACGGTGAATCCCAGAAAAACATTTCCATTCGTATGTATATCACACACAGTCAATCCAAGGAATACGTTTCCGTTCTTATGTACATCCCACACAGTCAATCCAGGGAAAACCTTTCCGTTCATATGTACACCCCACATAGTTTTATGTATACGCTCGTGTGTGAAAGGTGTAACTATCACACACACTCTTCCTTGGTTAACTGTTTGCTTTCATTAACTACATCACACACGATTTTATGTAGAAAACTGTGTGGCATTGGGCTATCCATCACAAGCGCTTTTATTGCCAGAATCGTTTGCAAAGTTCCATGACCATCTGTTCTCTTTTTATTTTTGCCTATAATTTATTATTCTAATTGGAAATTTTGAAATATGAAACGTGCAATTCAAATTCTCAACACAATGGTTCAACAAAGAATCCATAAATAAAATTGCCAGTACAATATTTTTAGTAAATACAAGATTAGGTAGCAATTAACTATGATGAACCACATTATTTAAAGGCGGTAAAGGTAAAGAGACAAGTGTAAATCATTTTGACTGCCGACGGTGTTGAAGAAGCGGAATGCCCATAATGTGCCTTCCTGCATGCCATAGGCACAAACCACTTTTGTCCAACCCCTTGTGACGATCGCCCGCCCATCCTTCACCGCCTTCAGGAAGACTTCTAGAGCATTATCATGGTAGCATGAATTATATACTTTAACCTTAGTTGCCTCCACTCCAGTCATGTAGTTTGCAAGGTAATCATCAGTAAATAGCTTCAGAAACCACTGAAAAGGAGAAAAATATCAGATATTGAGGTCTAATAGAGTAACTTGTTGTGGGCAGGGGGAAAAGGCAACACATTACTTACCATCCTAAAGTTCACTGTTGTCTTCGACAAAGTGTAAATAAAGAGCTTAATTCCAATCACCCCTTTCTTTCGCCTAACAATCTTTCTTAGTTTCCTCACTTGACGCTTGTTCATGAATATCTCATTGCCCCATACACAAAAGGGATCGAAGCGTGGATCAGTACCGCTCATATATGTACCTACAAGCAACCAGTAAATGTTAGAAGCTAAACTGAGATTGCACAAATGATGTAAAATACAACTACCTATGTTCCTAAGTACAAGTATTTTTTTGAGATTTCAATATGAACTACATACAGATGTATATAGAATTATAGATATAGTTTAGATTATAATCTAGATTCACTCATTTTGCTCCTTATGTAGTCTATATTGGAATCTCTAAAAATACTTATATTTAGGAATAGATGGTGTATAAGACATGGGATGCAGCTAACCTCGACAGCAAACAACATCATCGCCAATTATAGCCTTGTGTAAGTACATGGAAAGCCAATGTTAAATACAACAGGGTTAACATCCACCAAAAATAGCAAATGGTAATAAAACGGCAGCATCTGTAGTGATACCTTTATTTCGAAAGAGTAGCACGGTAGCAAAGGGACGGATTAAAAAATGGATACAATTGTTAATTGCAACAGTCTTAACAGCATCCTAATTCATGTTTTGTAAGTTTGTAGCCATTGAAATACAACTCTTTAAAAATGGATACAACTGTTAATTGCAACATGCTTAATGGCCATTGAAACCGGTACTGAAAAAAATGCAATTGGCAGAGTTAAACATCATAGGGCAGGTGCTGCCAGAGCAGATAATTGCCCAGTTGTCTATAAAAAGGGAGGAAAAATAGCTAAAACATGTTAGCATGTTTACTACACCATGGTTAATACGTCGAGAGTACAAAACATAGCCATTAATTGCAACTGGTATTGGTAAGATTGAACTGGTGGGTACATACTTGGTAAGTCCTGAGAGGTAGTTACTGGGGCACTTCATCTTGGCCAGAGCCCACCCAATGTCAGCGGCGGCGGAGGCAAGCTATTCCTCCGTGTCGAAGTGTGAATCAGTGCTACTGACATGTGTACCTATAGGCAACTAGTAAATGGTAGAAGTTAAACTGCAATTGCACAAATGATGCGAAATACTGTAAGACATGGGATGCAGTTAACATCGACGACAAACAACATTATCGGCCATTATGACCCTGCGTAAGTACTTGGACAAGCATGTTAAGTACGACAGGGTTAGCATCCACCAAAAGTAGCAAATGGGCAGCATCTCTAGTATATCTTCATTGTGGAGCATAGCATGGTAGCAAATGGACAGATTAAAAATGGATACAACTGTTAATTGCAACAGGCTTAACATCATCCTAAGTCATGTTTTGTAAGTTTATAGCCATTGAAATACAACTGTTTAAAAATGGATTCAATTGTTAATTGCAACATGCTTAATAGACATTGAAACCAGTACTGATAAAAATGCAATAGGCATAGTTAAACATCACAAGACAGGTGATGGCAGAGCAGAGAATGGCCCAGATGTCTATAAAATGGTAGGGAAAGTAGCAAAAACGTGTTAGTCATCACTGGTGCGCGTCGGTCCTAAACAAACGGGTTTTAACCCCTTTCCGCGATTTCATATGGAACCGTCTCCAAGTGAGTGTGGGCGATAGGGGGGTCCTTCCCACACGACCCAGAAACTGTCGGGGATAGGGAGCCTTGATGCATACAGTTGTCCCTGTATAACCATTTCCCATATCTGGAATATCCCAAACACTTCATCCTTGCTACTCGTTTGTGCTCGCATTGCCATCGCAGTCGGAGTTTTGTGGTCCTGCCTAAAACCAGGCAGATTCTAGGCACGGGGGCTTTCCAGGAAGATTCTAGACAGATTCCAGGCACGAGAGATTTATGGTGCCTGGCACATCACAAACAGTGCATGATTATAAACCATGTACGATAGGTAGACAATCACACACATTTAGTTTTCCGGCACTGTATGTGATAGTGTCTGACATCACACATGCTTTGTGAACGGCAACCGTGTGCATGCTTGCACACGTTTCCTCTTTGTGAACCATCTCGGATTATGGTGTATATCGCAAACGTTTGTGTTTTACCAACCGTGTGTGCCGTAATGACCCGCACAACATAATTTCGCCCTAATTTATTTGCTGCTATTTAAAATTGCACCTAATTTAAACTTGAAAGTAGGCTATAGCTTTATTCATATCCATCAGGTTCAAACAACCAATGCATTATTCGATTCACAGGTACATATGTTTAAGAATTACAAAAGCACCAAATAAAGAATGTGTACCAGGGTTCTATACTTGTACTATTATAGATGGTAAAGAAAGAGGCGACAGACATTCCAGTTGCGGAACAAGGTGAAGCGGAATGGCCCTATTGTGATCTCCTGGATGTAGAAGGCATGCATGACTCTAGTCCATCCCCTTGTGATGGCCGGCCGCCAATCATGTAGTTTGAGAGGTAATCTTGAGTAAACTGCTTCAGGATCCACTACAAAAGAAAAAGATTCACATATTGTCATCTGACACAACTCATTACATGCAGTAAAAAGAAGGCTACAGGGTTCTTACTTACCACCCTGCAGTTCACTGTTGTCTTGCATAAAGTGTAAACAAATAGTTCAATTGACATCTTTTGACCCATTTTAGTAACAATCTTTATCAGTTTCCTCACTTGATGCTGGTTCATGAATATCTCATTGCCCCATGTGCAGAAAGGGTCGAAGTGTGGATCTTTGGCAATGATATATGTACCTAAAAGCACCAAGTTAATATTAGAAGCTAAACAACAATTGGAAAATGATGTAGTACAACATTCCATCCATCCCATTATATAAGATTTTATTACATGTATATCTAGACATAATTAGAACATTAAGGTAACACTCTTCCTTGTTGCTATGTAGCCTGGGATTGCATATTTAGTCATTCAGTACAATGCATGTTGCTAAACAACAATTGAAAAACAAAAAGGCATGTTAACTGCAATATCCTTAACAACAACCAAATATCGTAATTCATAGTGGTATTGTTGAAACTGTTATTGATGAAATTGAACCGCACAACAAATAGTTGCACATATAGAGCATCACATTGTGAAGAATTTAAATAAACAAGTCATAAGGCATCTCTAGGCGATCCTTAAAAAGTTAAAGGACTAAAACCCTTAGTGGATATATATATATATATATATATTCCAACAATTTTTGGCCTTTTCTAGTCGATCCCCTAAACTTAAGGTTGTAAACTTCAATTTGATCAAGTTCAAAGCAGGTTCAACCGAAAGTAGCATGCATTCAAACATAAACATAGATAGTTCTGCATAACCGAACATAAAACATAAATTTAAACTAAGCTAAACTACTTTCAGTCAAAGTAGAGGTCGAGCCAATCCTTCCTTGTCATGTACGGTGTGCCGCGAGCCGGGTCCGGGCCAGTACCGTCGTCGGGGTCGTTGGGGAAGGCACTCCTCCACTCGTCGACGTCGATCTCCTCATCCTGGGGGCCCACCTCGACGCCCTCCATGCCGCCGCCTTCGACCTCGTCATCAGAGGAGAGCGCGATAACCTCGCCGCCCTCCGCGCCGCCGTCCTCGCCGCCTTCGACCTCGTCATCAAAGGAGAGCGTGATAACCTCGCCGCCCTCCGTGCCGGCAAAGATCGCCCACTCCGCCTCCACGAGCTCTGGGTGCTGCCGGCGGAGCTCTTGCATGTAGGCCTCGTCGGCGGCCTCGGCCTCGAGACGCTCCCATGCCTCGCGGTCCTCCCATGCCATAGCCGAGCTCACCACCCCTGGCTCCGGCGGAACGAGGTGGACCAGACGTGTGCCGAAGGGGAAATTGAGCCTAGCTGCCGCGCCGTGGTAGCGGACCTGCCAGCGGTCATACTCCATGGCCGCGAGCTCGGCCGTGTGGAAGCTACCGAGCCACCGGCGGGTGTGGGTCTCTCGATCTGTAATCTCAGCGACCCATGTCCCCCACCGCCGCTGCCGGACCCCGAGGTAGGACTTTGTCGGCTGCTGGGTCCGGGGGAGGACGGGGAAGTGCTCGAACCGGCGTAGGGGCGCGGTGACGGGTGGATCAGGGGACCGGCGACGACGGATTGGGCCCGCGGAGGACGACGGGGACACCTCGGCGGCCACCTCGCTGGCGTCGGGCCAAAATGCTGCGATAAACCTCTTTTTGGACATTGGCTACTCGAGCTCCCGGCTCACATGCAAAGGTTGAGGATGGAGGCGCCGACGATGGTGGCGACCTACCAATGGTTTCGATGGTTGTGTGTGTCTGTGTGAGCGGAGGTTGTGTTTGAGGAAATACTGCGTCAACTAAAAATTTTACTAGGCGGGAGTAACAAGGCGGGGCTACTGAAAATTTGGATCAAGGGCGAGCAGATATTTTTGAGATTGCGAGGGATGCAGAGGCGGGAGTAAAATGCCGGGGCTACTGAAAATTTGAATCAAGGGACTGAAGCAGAGAGGGATGCAGAGGCGAGAGTTTTGGGGGAGCGAGCTAGTGTGCTTGACACGCCGGCTGTGGACTGTAGCCGACACGCCTTCTCGCATAAGCCATAGGCGTACTATACACCGACAGTGCTCCAAGATATTTTGTACTACATGGTTGGTGAGAATAAACTGTGTGGGATCTACTTGATTTGAATTACAAAATGGGGTCACAACGGCAATGGACGGTGTTTGAATTGCTAGACCTTTTATTTGCAGTGAACATGCAACTGTATGTGTGTCGTAAAAGAATTGGAATTATTCAGGGTTCGTTTGGACATTTCATACATTAAACTGGTTTTCTAGCCATTTCAGGTGCACAATTCAAAATTAAACTACATGCACATGCTCTGGTGCATACAAATTGGTTGAAAAATCAAATACGTGTCCTTCAGTGCATGCTTATGTCCCATGGAAGAAATGGGAATGAATTTTTCGGGGTTCGTTTGGCCTTTTTTATACATTAACTGGGTTTTCTAGGCATTTTATGTGCATAATTCAAATTTGAACTACAAGCACATGCTCCAATGCACTAAAGTTGGTTGAAAAATCACATGTGTGTCCTTGGGTGAATTTCTAGGTCCCATGCAAGAGATGGGAATGAATTTCAAACACCAGGGCACTGTTGATTGAAGGCAAAACATTGAGATACCTGGTTTTTAAATTCTAGTAAATCCAAAACTCGTCTGAAATTCATGAAACTTGGCATGCTATCATGGAGCAGCATCAACATGCCGTGGTGAAATTTTTGTCCCATTTGGGGCAGGTTTGGTTATAAGCTTCTCACAACAAGCATGATGGTTTCGATAGGGAATGTACCACCTTTGGGGACGAGACGATATCCGTTGCCTCTTATTGCTTTCAAATTTTTTCTAGTGTCAACATAGAACAACAGGAGTGTTGTGTTCAATCTTGGATTTTTTCGGTGTTCATTTGGCCTTTTTATACATTAACTGGGTTTTCTAGGCATTTTATGTGCATAATTCAAATTTGAACTACAAGCACATGCTCCAATGCACTAAAGTTGGTTGAAAAATCACATGTGTGTCCTTGGTGAATTTATAGGTCCCATGCAAGAGATGGGAATGAATTTCAAACACCAGGGCACTGTTGATTGAAGGCAAAACATTGAGATACCTGGTTTTTAAATTCTAGTAAATCCAAAACTCGTCTGAAATTCATGAAACTTGGCATGCTATCATGGAGCGGCATCAACATGACGTGGTGAAATTTTTGTCCCATTTGGGGCAGGTTTGGTTATAAGCTTCTCACAACAAGCACGATGGTTTCGATAGGGAACGTACCACCTTTGGGGACGAGACGATATCCGTTCCCTCTTATTGCTTTCAAATTTTTTCTAGTGTCAACATAGAACAACAAGAGTGTTGTGTTCAATCTTGGAATTTTTCGGTGTTCATTTGGCCTTTTTATACATTAACTGGGTTTTCTAGGCATTTTATGTGCATAATTCAAATTTGAACTACAAGCACATGCTCCAATGCACTAAAGTTGGTTGAAAAATCACATGTGTGTCCTTGGGTGAATTTCTAGGTCCCATGCAAGAGATGGGAATGAATTTCAAACACCAGGGCACTGTTGATTGAAGGCAAAACATTGAGATACCTGGTTTTTAAATTCTAGTAAATCCAAAACTCGTCTGAAATTCATGAAACTTGGCATGCTATCATGGAGCGGCATCAACATGCTGTGGTGAAATTTTTGTCCCATTTGGGGCAGGTTTGGTTATAAGCTTCTCACAACAAGCACGATGGTTTCGATAGGGAATGTACCACCTTTGGGGACGAGACGATATCCGTTGCCTCTTATTGCTTTCAAATTTTTTCTAGTGTTAACATAGAACAACAGGAGTGTTGTGTTCAATCTTGGAATTTTTCGGTGTTCATTTGGCCTTTTTATACATTAACTGGGTTTTCTAGGCATTTTATGTGCATAATTCAAATTTGAACTACAAGCACATGCTCCAATGCACTAAAGTTGGTTGAAAAATCACATGTGTGTCCTTGGGTGAATTTCTAGGTCCCATGCAAGAGATGGGAATGAATTTCAAACACCAGGGCACTGTTGATTGAAGGCAAAACATTAAGATACCTGCTTTTTAAATTCTAGTAAATCCAAAACTCGTCTGAAATTCATGAAACTTGGCATGCTATCCTGGAGCGGCATCAACATGCCGTGGTGAAATTTTTGTCCCATTTCAGGCAAGTTTGGTTATAAGCTTCTCACTACAAGCACGATGGTTTCGATAGGGAATGTACCACCTTTGGGGACGAGACGATATCCGTTGCCTCTTATTGCTTTCAAATTTTTTCTAGTGTCAACATAGAACAACAGGAGTGTTGTGTTCAATCTTGGAATTTTTCGGTGTTCATTTGGCCTTTTTATACATTAACTAGGTTTTCTAGGCATTTTATGTGCATAATTCAAATTTGAACTACAAGCACATGCTCCAATGCACTAAAGTTGGTTGAAAAACCACATGTGTGTCCTTGGGTGAATTTCTTGGTCCCATGCAAGAGATGGGAATGAAATTCAAACACCATGGCACTGTAGATTGCCGCTAAAATGTTGCGATGCCTGGTTTTTAAATTCTAGTAAATCTAAAACTCGTTTGAAATTCATGAAACTTGGCATGCTATCATGGAGCGGCATCAACATGGCGTGGTGAAAATTTTGTCCCATTTGGGGCAGTTTAGGGTATAAGCTTCTCATAAACCAGAGCTTCTCACAGCAAGCATGATGGTTTTGATAGGGAACGTACCACCTTTGGTGACAGGACAATATCCGTTGCCTCTTATTGCTTTCAAAATTTTTCTAGTGTCAACATAGAACAACATGAGTGTTGTGTTCAATCTGGGAATTTTTCGGGGTTCATTTGGCCTTTTTATACATTAACTGGGTTTTCTAGGCATTTTATGTGCATAATTCAAATTTGAACTACAAGCACATGCTCCAATGCACTAAAGTTGGTTGAAAAATCACATGTGTGTCCTTGGGTGAATTTCTTGGTCCCATGCAAGAGATGGGAATGAAATTCAAACACCAGGGCATTGTTGATTGCCGGCAAAACATTGAGATGCCTGGTTTTTAAATTCTAGTAAATCCAAAACTCGTCTGAAATTCATGAAACTTGGCATGCTATCATGGAATGGCACCCGACATGATGTGGTATTTTTCGTGTCCATTTTGAGAGAAGGTGCACTCGAATAATGACAGCCAACAAAGGCATTTTGAAAAAATAGCTACCACTCAATATCTCAAACGTTTGTATAATTCAAAATGTGTGCGTTCTATTAACCATTCACGTGACGCCACGTGTCTTGGTTTTAATGGATGTAGGAGGTGCCGTGCGGATAGCTGCTTGACCTTGACTGAACAGGAGGCGTGCGAGCGGAGTC
Organism: Triticum aestivum; assembly: GCF_018294505.1. Taxonomy (NCBI): domain Eukaryota; kingdom Viridiplantae; phylum Streptophyta; class Magnoliopsida; order Poales; family Poaceae; genus Triticum; species Triticum aestivum. The sequence goes on from NC_057797.1 coordinate 338,780,182, forward strand.
TGGTGCGCAGGCTGACCGAGAGGCGTGCAAGCTGTCCTCCAATGCGCAGGCTCACCGAGAAGCGTGCGAGATTGTTGCTGTGCAGGCTCACTGGGAAGCGAGCCCTTTGACTTCCATGGCCGCCCGCCTTCCTCTCCATTAATGGCGCCCGAGCCGCTGTTTAATACGGGCGGCCTTACTGTTCGCCTCCCATCCCCCCGCAGACCTCCACCGCCATGGCGCAGAATGATCATCTACCACTAGTGTTCAAGTTTGGTGAAGTCGACTCTGAGCCGAAGGAGATAGAAAATAAGGAGGAATGTGGCCTCATGGACATGGCCCAGAACAAGCTGGCCGTGGCGGTTGCTGCCCCCGCTCCTGTCCCTGCTCCCATCCACGCGCCCGCGCCAGCGACTATCCCCGTAGCATTAACGGGCTGGTCGCCGAGCACTATCGCAGAGTTGGAAGCCGCGGGCGTCAGCGAGGTCTCTGAGGACCCGCGCGAGCTCGTGTACATGCCAGTGCCAGCGCCCATGCCCATGTGCACCCCTCCACCCATCGTGCTGCCAGCCCCCATGCGTTTGGCTGCATCCGCCGCGCCCGTGCGCGCCCCTCCACCCATCGTGGTGCCGGTCCCCGTGCATTTGGCTACACCCGTCGCGCCCGTGCCTGTCGGTGCACAAAAGGAGGGGTCCTAATTTGTACCCTTTACTTGTGCACGGGCAGTTGGAGCCGCGCCTGCGGCCACACCTAGCAAGGTAGAGGAAGGAAGCAAAGACACAAGACAACCATAGCAGCGCCAAGCCAGAAACACAAAGAGCAGAAGGGCGATGTGAGCTCCCCCAGCAAGGCCCTTGCCGGGGTGGCCTCCACAGCCCCGGCAAGAACCTTGCCGGGGCAACTTGCCCAACACCAGCAGAGCCGCCACCCTTGAGCCCAAGAGTTCAACACCATCAACCACTTTGGAACCGAGGCTCGGGAGGCACCTCCATGGTGGCATACAGATCTTTGTGGAGACCAGAAGCACACAAGACTAGATGATAACCAGAAGACGACGATCCTCGGCAAGATCCTTGCCAAGGATACCCACGAGACCCCCGGCAAGACCCTTGCCGGGGATGACCACGATACCATGGCAAGACCCTTGCCGGGGCCCCGGCAAGACTCTTGGCAAAGACACCCGCGGGGCTGCAGCCAGGCCCGCATCTGCCAATACTCCACTGCCGTTCCCATGCAGCTGCCAGCCCACCAGCTAGGCAGGCACCTGCATTGCGACGTGCAGCCTCTAGGCCAACTCGGCAAGCACCTACGTGGTGGCATGCAGATCTTCATGAAGACTCTAAGACCGCACCAACTCAGCAGCTATCCAGCATGGTGCTACACGCCTCGTCAGTGCGGACGCGCGTCAAAGCCAGGCAAGGCGGCGACCACTGGGACGAGCTTCCTTGCCGTCCCCGATAAAGCAAGAAGGGCACATCGGCAGCGCATTATATGCGTTTGTCCTATAGTGCCAGGAGATAGATTCGACTACTGTATAACTTTCCACCTCATGTGTGCCACTGTGGCAGCCCCTTTGACTATAAAAGGAGGCCCACGGCGTACTGACAGAGGATTCAGATTTTTTTGGACCCTGCACACCTTGTAGCAGTCCAAGAACACCAAATAAACACAAACCAACAGGAGTAGGGTATTACACATCACTTGCGGCCCGAACCTGGATAATCCCCCCTGCATTGATCTCTCAATCCCGCTCTTTCCACAGCCCCGTGCCCGCCAACCATAGCAAAAGGGTTTCCTTGTGATCCCGTAGGTGTCGTTTCCCCCGACATCTTTGGCGCACCAGGTAGGGGGCGCAAGCTGTTGAAATCTGGTTTTGGAGCCGACGCGTCGACTCTTTCATGGGGATGGCACGAAGGGAGGAGGCGACGTTGATCGGCCGTCCTCTGGTGTCGTCCGCAGCTTCGACAGCCATCTGCGTGGCCTCGAAAAGCTAAATCATGTAAAATTTTGGCTAATTGCATTTATATGAGTCTGTCCTCCTTGAAAGATCTATTTCCTTGTATGGGAAACCTGCACGCAATGGGACCCTTCCGCTATTGGCAATGCCCTTATCTTTGTCTCGAGTCCGCTCGACAGTTTATGCGGCCGCGCTGAGAACGGCAAGGTGGCCTACCCACTACTAGCCGCGCTCTTGTCCTGTTTCGAGTCCGCTCGATAGTTCAAGCGACCGCGCTGGGAGCGGCAAGGTGGTTTGCCCGGTAGCAAGCGCCCTCCCGGCAGTGTGCTAAGGATCCGTCCTCAAAGCACCACGGCATGGGTTTATGCGTCAGAAGCCTTATCTGACCAAGCATAGGGTGCAAACATATAAAGAAAGATCTACTGGGAAGATAGCATGCATGATATTGCAGTACTGCAGAGTTATATTACATGAAATAAGTGCTGCGGTTCTAACTTAAGATAAAACTATCTTGGTCTTGAACTCGCAGCGACAACGAGAAACGGGGTGCCTAGTCCCGGCGCTGGCCCTCCACCCTCTCAACTGCATCGACGAAGTTGATGATGGGCTTGATATGCTTCTTGAGCACCGCGAGGTCCGCCTCCTCCGGCAAGCTCTCTAACACGCCGACAAAGTTGACGGTGGGGTTCCAGAATGCCACCTTGGTGAGTAGCTTGGTCAGGGCGCCCCGGCAGAGCCACCAGGACTCGTTCGCTAGATAAGTTGCCCGGTTGGAGCGGAGCTGCTCTAGGGCTCCAAGAACTCCCTCAAAGAACAGGGCCAGTCTGGTGTTGGGACTCACATTCGACATCCTCATGGCAGCCAGCTCGTGGTGATCCTGTCGGCGACGTCGGCGAGGCGGCTGACCCAACGGTTTATGCTCTCCGCGTACTCCTTGTGTTCGGCGGCATCATTCCTCCGCAGCTGCCTCTCCTCCTCTAGGCCCTTGGTCAGGGTCTCTTCCCGGGCCCTGACCTCCAAAAGCGTCCCCTCAAGGCCCTCCAGCTTCAGCTTCAGGTCATTGATGGCGTCGTTGGCCTTGGAGAGCAGCTCAGTCTTGCCAAGGACTGTGGCCTGCGCCTCCGCCAGAGCGCCATTCACCACATTCCTTCTCCTCCGCCAGCTTCAGGACCCATTCCTTCAGCCCATCCCGCTCCACCTCCAGCTCCGCCACCTTGCCGGCATGGACCAGGTCTTGAGCATTGAGTGCCTCCTTGTGCCTCTGCTCCAGCTCCTGGGTCCGCTGCGCGACGAGCCTCTCGACCTCCTCATCCTTGCCGCAGAGTGTGGCAGCGAGCTCCTCCTCACGAGCGGCAAGGTCCTCCTCCTGGGAGTTCAGCTCAGCCTGGTGCCGGTGCCGGGCGGCCTCGTCCTTGGCGGCATGTTCCCTCGCTGCCTCCTAGCTTTCTCGACGTCAGCCTACTTCAGGATGAGCTCCTGTTTGCGCTCAGCCAACAGATCCTGGGCAACTTTCAGTTTGTTGTGGGCCTGGCGGAACTAGGCCTATGTCTCAGCGATGCGCTCCTCGAGGTCCACCTCCGCTTTGTCCACCGCCGCCATCTTGGACTTTGCCTTGTCCAGGCGGGCACGGTGAAGTGCCTGGAGCTTCTGGAAGTTGACGCTCATGGCCCGAAGTAGCTGCTCCTCTTGCGAACCGCCACCACCGGCGCTTGGTTCATCAACAACCTCAAGCCCGGCAGCGGTGAGTGCCTCATCATCGAACACCTCCCCCTCGGTTGGCGCCCTGGTGCTTGCCGTCCTTGGGAGGTGGACGAACAGGTCGTCGCTCACCTTCAAATATTTGCTCAAGCCAGAGGCAGCCGAGGAGGAAGGTTGATCATCGACCAACCCTCCCCGGCAAACCCCTTGTCGGCCTCCCCGGTAGGTCCCTTGGCGGCCTCCCCGGCAGGCCCCTTGGCGGCCTCTTCAGTGGCAGTCTTGGCGGCCTCCTCCGCGGCAATCTTGTTGGCCTCTTCCTCGACGTCCTTAGCGACCTCCTCGATGACGGTGTTGATATCCTCCTAGGCCGCCAAGGAAGGGCCTAGATACCAAGAAGGGGAATGAGACGAAGCCAAGACCAAGATTCAAAAAGAAGAACAAGGAACAGGGACGAGAAGCGAACCACTTACCCGCACCAGGCTGGGAAGAAGTGGCGCCTTCCCCGCGAACGTTCGTTGCCAGGGCAGAACCACCGGCACCCAAGCTTGCTCCCTCCTCCATATGTGTGGGCTCGGTGGTCGATGCCCTTGCCGAGGACGCCCCTCTGGGCGGCATAGTCGAGGGGGCGGCATGTTGGGGGTGGCCCTCGGCGGCTCCTCCTGCTGCCGTTCTCCTCCTGCAAACCCGGCAAGGTCAGCATCAAAGATTCACACCCCAAGGCTCATCAGTGAAGAAGTGAGTGGCGGACTCACCCTGGGGGCTGAAGCGAGGGCTGCATTGGGGGCTGCTGTCCGAGCTGCTCTCCACCAACAATGGCGTATGCGGAGTACCCGCCGGGGGCTTGTCGCCCGCCGAGGCCTTGGCCCTCTTCGCCAGCGTCTCGGTGTCCCTGTGAAGATGACACCAAATCAAAGGAAGATAACACATGCGTAAGGTCAGGAAATGATGGGGGGCAAAATACTTACTCGTCCTCCACCTCCTCCTCCGCTAGCTTCCTCTTCCTTGCCGGGCCGAAGGACCCAAGGTCGAACTCGGCCTCTAAGGTGCCGTCCGAAGGAGGAGGAGAAGGGGACGGGGTCCGGTGCCGCTTGGACAAGGAAGAAGCAGTTGCTGTCCTCTTCGCCACTGCGGCCTTCACCGCCTTCTTCGCCGTCGCGACCTTCACCGCCCTTGTGTCGCACACGGGCTGCCCCTGGGCCGGCTACCGCTGCGTGATTCTGCCGGGCCGGACCAACTCGCCAGAGGTAGCCCGCCGCAGGACGCGCCGCCTCCCCGCGGCCGGGGGATCGTTCACCTCGACCTCCTCTTCGGATGACTCATCGCCCACTCTTCCACGAGGGGAGCCTCATTGCTGGCGCCGTTGGCCTTCCCGGCAGACTCCGCCTACTGGGCAAGCTCCCTCTCCTCCGCGGCTGCGTCAGCCTCATCCTCCACGCCGGCAGCGCTGCCGGCCTCCGTGGCGAGCGCCGCCTCCGCCACCCTGGCGGCGATGTAGTCCAGCTCCTCCTTGGTGGTGTCCTGGATGAGCAGCGGCTCGTCGCGGACATAAGCCTCCGACAAGGTGTCGAAGAACTCCTGCACCCTCTCCACTGGTGGCTCGACCCAGGCCGGGTCAACGCCATGTGCGTTGAAGTCCGGCATCATGGCGATGATGGCGGACTGGCGAGAGTTGTTGCTCAGTGGGACCACTCCCGTCGGCAACCGAAACAGGGGCCCCTTGACGGCCTTGCCGGCCTTCACGGACCTACCGGTCGTCTTAGCCCTGCCGTCGCTGCCCACGTCGAGCTGAAAGAGCGTTTGATAGAAATGGGCATGCCCCATCACCGTGAAGTTATGCTTCAGGCCAGGGCGGAGCCTCATGACGTCGGCCGCATTCCTGAAGTCCCAGGCCGGCCTCCCCTTGTTGTGCAACGGGGCTATTTGGCGACGGATGAAGTCCGCCCCAATCATCGTAAGGGTGAGCCCGACCATGGTGAGGCGATGGATCTTGGTGGTGGCTATCGAGAGATTCTTGTCATTGGCGTCGAGGTCGCTCCAGTCCGTGCGGCGGGTCGGCGGGCGCTGACGAACCCGACAAAACTCCTGCGGGTCCTCCTCCTCGATCCAGCACCACCGGCCACACCACTCCTCGCACCTCTCCTTCTGGGCACCCTCCGGGCATGTGCCTTTCTCTTGGGTCCTCGAGATCCAGGCGATGCTCCCAGAGATGGTGCCCCCTGGTTGGATACGAGGGAAGAAGTAGTGGCGGAAGGGCGCCGTGCTAGGGAGCACCCAGCAAAGCCCTCGCAGAGGTGGGCGAAGAGAGCCATGCACACCACTGCGTTCGGCGTGAGATCCAAAAGATGGAAGCCGTGGGTGTGCATGGCGTCGTTGAAGAAGTCAGAGAAAGGGGGGCAGAGCCTGCAAGAGAAGAAATCGATGAAAAAGGGGTATCGATTTGGGCCATCCTCGGCAAAATCAGCGGGGACAACGCGCGTGGCAGGGTGCCCCGTCGCCTTCCTCCCCCACAGGGGCAAGAGGAAGTTCTTGAGGTGTACCACATCGACCATCGACGAGAAGTAGGCGAGCTGCGTCCGCCGCGTCACCGGCTCACTCTCCAGTGCCTCCTTCTTGCCGGCATCCTTGGCCGCTCCCTTGCCCCTACTGGTTTTGGGCGCCATGGCAGCTGGGAGGGGGCGAAGGATCAAGAGCAATGGGGGCGCAACAGCAGCAAGCAAAGGTGAGAACTTCGAATCTTTCGCCCGAGGAAGAAGAGAGGAATGGCGGTTCCAAGATTGGAAGAGGCGCAGATGGTAAATGAGCAGCGTGCCTGCGGTTTTCCCTCTTATGGGGAAGGCGCGGGCCGCCTCTTTACCATTTACCATGATGTGACGCATGAGGGCTGCAACCGCCCCATGCATGACCCCCACGTCACGCACGACCCCCACGTCACGCATTCAACGCGAGTCATGGGGAAGTGCAATGGGCGAGGAAGTTACATCAGTACGACTCGGCCCCGTGCGCCCGCGCACAATTTTTGGGCCTAGCCCAACAACGCGTCGCGCTTATGTATGGCCCAGGCCCGGGGGCTCCTGTCTGTGCACAAAAGGAGGGGTCCTATTTTGTACCCCTTTACTTGTGCACGGGTAGTTGGAGCTGCGCCTGCGGCCACACCTAGCGAGGCAGAGGAAGGAAGCAAAGCCAGAAGACAACCAGAGCAGCGCCAAGCCAGAAACATGAAGAGCACAAGGGCGAGGTGAGCTCCCCCGGCAAGGCCCTTGCCGGGGCGGCCTCCACAGCCCCGACAAGAACCTTGCCGAGACAACTTACCCGACACCAGCAGAGCCGCCACCCTTGAGCCCAAGAGTTCCAACACCATCAACCACTTTGGAACCGAGGCTCGGGAGGCACCTCCATGGTGGCATGCAGATCTTTGTGGAGACCAGAAGCACACAATACTAGATGATAACAAGAAGACGACGATCCTCGGCAAGATCCTTTCCAAGGATACCCACGCGACCCTTGGCAAGACCCTTGCCGCGGACAACCACGATACCATGGAAAGACCCTTGCCGGGGCCCCGGCAAGACTCTTGCCGAAGACACCCGCGGGCCGTAGCCAGGCCCGCATCTGCCAAGACTTCACAACCGTTCCCATGCAGCTGCCAGCCCACCAGCTAGGCAGGCACCTGCGTGGCAACATGCGACCTCTAGGCTGACTCGCCAAGCACCTGTGTGGTGGCTTGCAGATCTTCATGAAGACTCTTCCACGGCACCAACTCAGTAGCTAGCCAGCGTGGTGCTACACGCCTCGTCAGTGCGGACGCGCGTCAAAGCCAGGCGAGGCGGTGACAACTGGGACGAGCTTCCTTGCCGTCCCCGAAAAAGCAAGAAGGGCACGTCGATAGTGGATTAAATGTGTTTGTCCTACGGTGCCAGGAGATAGACTCGACTACTGTATAACTTTCCACCTCCTGTGTACCACTGTGGCAGCCCCTTTGACTATAAAAGGAGGCCCGCGACGTATTGAGAGAGGATTCAGATTTTTTGGACCCTGCACGCCTTGTAGCAGTCCAAGAACACCAGATAAACACAAACCAGCAGGAGTAGGGTATTACGCATCACTTGCGGCCCGAACCTGGATAATCCCCCCTGCGTTGATATCTTAATCCCGCTCTTTCCACAACCCCGCGCCCGCCAACCGTAGCAAAAGGGATTCCTCGTGATCTCGTAGGTGTCATTTCCCCCGACAGTGCCCATGCCCGTGCGCCCCCCCTTAGCAGCATGGGACTCTGCCGTCGGCCACTACCTCTCAGCGGCGCCAGTTGCCGTCCTCCCGCGCCCCGCCCGTCGATCGCGCGAAGACATGATGTTTGATTTACAAGTGAAGAACATTTTGTGCTGCCTTGAAGACTTCAACAACGGCATCCCGGAGGACGACAACGACAACGACGGCGTGGCACGCCGCCTCCGCCGCCGCCGGAAATAGTTTTTTGGGGGTTTAATACTGTATCTCGAATTCTTGATCATATGAATATAAATTCATAGTGTGACTGAATGAAAGATATGGTTTGAACGAACTTGCGTTTTTCTCTCTTAATGTACAGACTTATCAAACGATTTTATTTTGAAAAAATGTCAACAATTTTTAAATATAAAACACTCATCACAAACGTTTTAGTTAGAATACCTGTATGCAAACCGACAACTTCCTAGGGAAAATGTGCCGGGTAGGATTTCTGCATCCCTTCAACGCAAACGGTTGTTTTGCATGACCCGTGTGCAACCACGTAAAAACAATTGGGTAAGATTTGCATATCCGTCATTTTGGGTATGTTGCCATTTCTCAAACTAGAAAGATTGACATTTGTTTATCTAGTAACCTTGCCATTTGTCAACCTTGTAACACTGCGATTTGTCAAAATATGCAGCTACAAATCACTAGCACTATCTAATTTTTGCAACTAAAATCACTAGCACTGTTCATATGGACACCACTAGCAGGCATGAGTTCATGGACGCATATGCAAATGTACCATTGATTACATACAACAAGTCATGAACCCACAACGACAACAAGGATACACATTGGATTATAGATCATTTCCAACAAAACATTCTAGTAAAGTTTTTCTCACACAACAGATAACAAAGCGATGAAATGAACTTCAGCTCAACCACTCGTCGGTGTTGGAAATGCTTGCTTTGAACCAGAAGTGATTCTTTGGGAAGGGCCAGCTACTGTCAATCTCGAGGCAGACGCGGGACTGATCATCCAGGTTGAAGTGGCCTATTTCAACACCCATATTGGGACGGTAGGGAATCATAGTAATGTCCGAGGTATAGATACAATTGCTTCTCATAAATGGTAGTAACGTTGTGTCAACAGCAGCTGGATCGCCTTCCACCATCATTGGATAGTTTTGTCCAAGGAAGAGCGAGTTTCCTCCAAGACTTTCAATACTGAACCAGGGATAAGGTGTTGGCGCTAGTACACTAGTATCCATCCCGAATACCCTACAACGGATGTTGGAATAGGTCCAAAGAGTGCGACCATACGAGACAACACCTGCTTCCTTAATAACATCAGCAGTGCCCCGTATACGGACAAGAAGAGGTGATCCATCGGAATAAGTTGCCAGGCGCCACTGAGTATATGGGACCTACTCGTCCTCATGCTCGTGAATAAAATTTTCAAGTATAGGTGGTGGAATGTTCACAGGACCTTGGAAACACAAGAAGGTTAATTAATTAGTGAAGGGAAACTAGCTAACCCGCATGCATGTGGATAAAACAATTATAATTATGGTGGAAGACAAACGCACCGAAAGCATGATGATTCCAGGCAAAAACAGTGCCACGAGTGGTGGCAGCAAACACAAGACCCTTGCTACCTCTTGAGCTTGTGTTGGTTTTCCCTTGAAGAGGAAAGCGTGATGCATCACAGTAGCGTAAGTATTTCCCTCAGTTTTGAGAACCAAGGTATCAATCCAGTAGGAGATAGCACCCAAGTCACCTAGTACCTGCACAAATAAACAATAACCTCGCAACCAACACGATGAAGGGGTTGTCAATCCCTTCACGGTCACTTACGAGAGTGAGATCTGATAGAGATAATAAGATAAATATTTTTGGTATTTTTGTTGTATAGATTGGAAAATAAAGATTGCAAAATAGAAATAGCAAATAGATAGGAAAATAATATGATGGAAGATAGACCCGGGGCCATAGGTTTCACTAGTGGCTTCTCTCAAGATAGCAATTTCTACGGTGGGTGAACAAATTACTGTCGAGCAATTGATAGAAAAGCGAATAGTTATAAGAATATCTAGGCATGATCATGTATATAGGCATCACGTCCGTGACAAGTAGACCGAAACGATTCTGCATCTACTACTATTACTCCACACATCGACCGCTGTCTAGCATGCATCTAGAGTATTAAGTTCATAAGAACAGATTAACACATTATACAAGATGACATGATGTAGAGGTATAAACTCAAGCAATATGATATAAACCCCATCTTTTTATCCTTGATGGCAACAATAAAATACGTGCCTTTCTGCCCCTGCTGTCACTGGGAAAGGACACCGCAAGATTGAACCCAAAGCTAAGCACCTCTCCCATTGCAAGAATGATCAATCTAGTAGGCCAAACCAAACTGATAGTACGAGAAGACTTGCAAAGATATTTAAATCATGCAAAAAATATTTTAGAGAAGAATCAAATATTGTTCATAGATAATCTTGATCATAAACCCACAATTCATTGGATCTCGACAAACACACCGCAAAAAGAATTTCATCGAATAGATCTCCAAGAGAATCGAGGAGAACTTTGTATTGAGATCCAATGAGAGACAATAAGCCATCTAGCTAATAACTATGGACCCGAAGGTTTGTGGTAAACTACTCACACATCATCGAAGAGGCTATGGTGTTGATGTAGAAGCCCTCCATGATCGATTCCCCCTCCAGCGGAGCACCGAAAAAGGCCCCAAGATGGGATCTCACGGGTACAGAAGCTTGCGGCGGTGGAAATAGGGTCTCGTGGTGCTCTCAGATGTTTTCGGGGTATGAGTATATATAGGCGAAAGAAGTAGGTCGGTGGAGCCACGAGGGGCCCACGAGGGTGGGGGCGCGCCCTCCTACCTCGTGGCCTCCTCGTTGCTTCCTTGACGTCCACTCCAAGTCTCCTGGATTGCGTTTGTTCCAAAAATAACTCTCCCGAAGGTTTCATTCCGTTTGGATTCCATTTGGTATTCCTTTTCTGCGAAACACTGAAATAGGCAAAAAAAACAGCAATTTGCACTGGGCCTTTGGTTAGTCCCAAAAATAATATAAAAGTGCATAACAAAGCCCATTAAACATCCAAAATAGATAATATAATAGCATGAAACAATCAAAAATTATAGATACGTTGGGGACGTATCAAGCATCCCCAAGCTTAATTCCTGCTCATCCTCAAGTAGGTAAATGATAAAAACAGAATTTTTGATGTGGAATGCTACCTAGCATAATTCTCAATATAATTTTCTTTATTATGGCATGAATGTTCAGATCCGAAAGATTCAAGACAAAAGTTTAATATTGACATAATAATAATAATACTTCAAGCATACTAATAAAGCAATCATGTCTTCTCAAAATAACATGGCCAAAGAGAATTATCCCTACAAAGTCATATAGTCTAGCTATGCTCCATCTTCACCACATAAAATATTTAAATCATGCACAACCCCAATGACAAGCCAAGCAATTGTTCCACACTTTTGATGTTCTCAAACTTTTTCAATCTTCACGCAATATATGAGCGTGAGCCATGGATATAGCACTATAGGTGGAATAGAATGGTGGTTGTGGAGAAGACAAAGGAGAAGACAGTCTCACATCAACTAGGCGTATCAACGGGCTCTGGAGATGCCCATCAATAGATATCAATGTGAGTGAGTAGGGATTGCCATGCAACGGATGCACTAGAGCTATAAGTGTATGAAAGCTCAACAATAGAAACTAAGTGGGTGTGCATCCAACTCGCTTGCTCATGAAGACTTAGGGCCATTTGAGGAAGCCCATCATTGGAATATACAAGCCAAGTTCTATAATGTGAAATTCCCACTAGTATATGATATTGACAACATAGGAGACTCTCTATCATGAAGATCATGGTGCTACTTTGAAGCACAAGTGTGGTAAAAGGATAGTAACATTGTCCCTTCTCTCTTTTTCTCTCATTTTTTATTTGGGCATTTTTCTCTCTTTTTTGTGGCTTTTTTTTCGTCTGGAGTCTCATCCCGACTTGTGGGGGAATCATAGTCTCCATCATCCTTTCCTCACTTGGGACAATGCTCTAATAATGATGATCATCACACTTTTATTTACTTACAACTCAAGAATTACAACTCGATACTTAGAACAAAATATGACTCTATGTGAATGCCTCCGGCGGTGTACCGAGATGTGCAATGACTCATGAGTGACATGTATGAAAGAATTACGAAGGTGGCTTTGCCACAAATATGATGTCAACTACATGATCATGCAAAGCAATATGACAATGATGAAGCATGTCATAATAAACGGAACGGTGGTAGGTTGCATGGCAATATATCTCAGAATGGCTATGGAAATGCCATAATAGGTAGGTATGGTGGCTGTTTTGAGGAAAGTATATGGTGGGTTTATGGTACCGGCGAAAGTTGCACGGTACTAGAGAGGCTAGCAATGGTCAAAGGGTGAGAGTGCGTATATTCCATGAACTCAACATTAGTCATAAAGAACTCACATAGTTATTGCAAAAATCTATTAGTTATCGAAACAAAGTACTACGTGCATGCTCCTAGGGGGATAGATTGGCAGGAAAAGACCATCGCTCATCCCCGACCGCCACTCATAAGGAAGACTGTCAATAAATAAACCATGCTCTGACTTCATCACATAACGGTTCACCATACGTGCATGCTACGGAATCACAAACTTTAACACAAGTATTTCACAAATTCACAACTACTCAACTAGCATGACTCTAATGTTACCATCTTCATATCTCAAAACAATCATCAAGTATCAAACTTCTCATAGTATTCAATGCACTTTTTATGATAGTTTTTATTATACCCATCCTGGATGCCTATCATATTAGGACTATCGGCGTTCTAGGAACGAGGGTCCCCAGACTTGCCTGCCTGTGGCCCGCGGCGTGGCTCCTCCAGCGGCCCCGTACGACCCATCTTCACCAGCAAACACCCAAGACCCTCGCGAGGGGCCAATCCTCGCGAGGCGGACGACGCAAGACCTCCTCAGGGGTGGCCTCACCAGGCTGGCTCGCGAGGGGCAGAGAGATCAAGGCAAGGCAAACCTCGCGAGGTTCCAATGACGTAAGCCACGACGATTAAGACCAGGCGGGCGCCACCAAGCGTAGTGTCCTCGCTTGCTCTTTGGTGCTAAGGACGCAAGCGCAGGCGAGGAGTTCCAAGGCATTAGGCAAAGGTTTCCATATCGGTGCAACAAGACAAGACCAGCAGAACGGCATGATGGAGGTCACCGTGGAGCCCAAGACGACTTCACCACCCGAGCCTTTGGCAGGCGAAGACTACTTTTGTCAGGATAACTTGTACTAGTTGTCTCCCTTCAAATTCGGCTGTTGTGGGATCCCTTCCCGCTCAATATTTGGGAAGAGGACCAAGGCCACTATAAATAGGACTAGCCACCATAGCAAGAAGAAGGGGAGAGGATCCAGATCGTCCTCAAAAGCACAAACTCACCAAGCACAAGAACACCTCCCCTCAGGAGGCTGTTCTTCCCTTGTAACTGTTCATCCACAGCCCAAGAGGCAATCCACCACACCACACTGGAGTAGGGTATTACACCACGACGGTGGCCCGAACCAGTATAAATCTTATGTCTCGTGTTCTTTGGGTCCGTCGAAGCTAGGCCGTGAGATCATTGAGTGTGTGAGCTAGGGAGGGGGGAGATCTTCGTGTGCACCCCAGTGTTCGAACCTCAAGGGTTTTTCTGGAACCCGAAATCCGACATTTGGCGCGTCAGGTAGGGGTGTGCAGAAGCTTTGCTCCTCGACGGCCTCGCCTCTCTGACCGACCCTCATGGCCGCCGCCTCTTCCCCGACTGGATCGACAGGCGCCCTCCGTGGCGCCGGGGGGCTCCGGGCCTTCACCCCCGCCTTGCGGTGGGTGTAGTGGCCGCACATGTTCAATCCAGAGATGCCGCCCCATTACTACGGTGCGGCGGATCCGGCGGCATTTCTGCTGGCGTAGGAGGAGGCTGTCCTGGAGGCCGGGGGCGACGACAAGATCATGGCCAATTGGTTCTCGATGGCCCTCGCCGGCGTGCCGCGCGGTTGGCTCCTCCACCTGCCAGAATCTTCCGTGGCCTCTTGGGAGGAGCTGCACGACCTCTTCATCGCGCGCTTTGGGGGACCAGCGCACCCGGTCGTCGCGGCTCTCCTCGGTGGCTCGCAAGCGCCACCCACGGACCGTCACATCAAGCCATTCTTTCGCCAGATCAGCGCCGCCTCCACATGGCAGGGGGCACCCCCGGGGTGGGCGGCGCCCAAGGCTGACCTGATCTTCGACTTAGAAGATCACCCAGTCAACACCGTCGGCTCGGGTGTGCTTCCAATGCTTTGCACGCCGACCATCTGCAGTGTAGCCATCACCAAGACCCTCATCGACGGCGGCGCCGGCCTCAACGTGCTCTCTGTGGAGGCCTTTAACCTTCTTCACGTACCGCTCGAGCGGCCCCGCCCCGGCCGGTCCTTCTTCGGAGTCGGCGGCGGCTCCACCAACCCCCTGGGGCAAGTCCGTCTCCCTGTGACTTTCGGCACGCGCGACAACTACCGCACCGAGCTAATCGATTTCGACATCGCCCGCATCGGTTTGCCGTATAACGCCATCCTCGGGTACCCGCTGCTGGCCTAGTTCATGGCGGCGTCCCATCCTGCCTACAACCTCATGAAGATGCCAAGAAGCAATGGCATCCTTACTGTGGCCGGGGACACCAAGGAAGCTGCGGCGACCCTCAAGCTAGCCTTCAAGGCCACGACGGCGGCTTGCCCGGCCGACAAGGCCATGCCCATGGCCAAGGGGGCTGCGTCGATCAAGAAGAAGCAACTATTCACTCAAGGTTAAGCCAAGACGAAGCAGATACCAGTCGACGTGGACGGGGTCTCTGGCGCTACCTTTATCATAGGCACCGACCTTGCCCCAGCTCAAGAGGAGTTTGTGGACTTCCTGCGAGCGAACAAGGAAGTATTCGCCTGGGAGCCCAAGCAACTAGTTGGGGTCCCGAGAGGAGTAATCGAACATCATCTGAGGGTGTGCCCCAATGTGCGCCCTGTGAAGCAGAAGGCGAGGCGACAATCCACGGAGAAGCAGTCTTTCATCGTTCAGGAAACCCGTAAGCTGGAGGCAGCAGGTGTCATTCGCGTGGTCCGGTACCCGGAGTGGCTGGCAAATCTAGTCGTTGTGCAAAGGAGGAAAGGAACACATGTGTGTCGACTTCACCAACCTCAACAAGGCCTGCCCTCAGGACCCATTTCCGTGCCGCGCATCGACCAGATTGTTGACTCCACCGTGGAGTGTGACCTGCTGTGCTTCCTGGATGCATTCTCAGGATACCACCAGATCAAGATGGCAGTGGAAGATGTGGAAAAGACAGCTTTCTAAACCCCATGCGGGATATACTGCTACACTTGTATGCCATTCGGATTGCGCAACGCAGCAGCAACCTTCCAGCGGCTAATGCACATCACCTGGGGGCGGCAGCTCGGGTGGAAAGTTTAGGCCTACGTCGACGACATTGTGGTAAAATCCCGGGAGGAAAGAACTTTGATTCAAGACCTAGAGGAGGACTTCGCGAGCCTGCGCCAGGTGGAAATGCGGCTCAATCCAGAGAAGTGCGTGTTTGGTGTCCCTTCCGGCAAGCTGCTGGGCTTCCACGTATCCCACAGAGGGATCGAGGCCAACCTGGAGAAGGTCAAGGCAATCGAAGGCATGATCCCACCACAAAACCTCAGGGAGATGCAGAAGCTTGCAGGTTGTGTGACTTTGTTGGGGCGCTTCGTCTCCAAGTTGGGGGAGCGCACCCTGCCATTCTTCAAGCTGATGAAGAAGAAGGGTCCCTTTGAGTGGACCCCCGAGGCTGACCTAGCATTTCAAGACCTCAAGAGATACTTGACCAGCCCGCCGATGATGGTGGCGCCTCGTCCTCGCGAGCCCTTGGTATCTACCTGTCTGCCACACCCCATTCCGCTAGCGCGGCGCTGGTGGCCCTCAGGGAGGAGCCCCAAGTCAAGGGCTTGCCAAACGAACCTGCCAAGCCGGATAAGGCTGCACAATGCCATGACGATGTTCCTAGGGCGGCGGCTCGACCGGCTAGTTGTCAAGCCACAGGAGCCGGAGATCCATAGGAAACACCTTAGTCCTCGGGAGCCAAGAACTCCATCAGCTCTCCCACCCTTGTCGAGCACCAAGTATACTTCGTCAGCACAGTGCTGCGAGATGCGAGAGCGCGATACCCCATGCCTCAGAAGATCTTGCTCGCGCTCCTGGTGGCCTCGCCTAAGCTGCGCCACTACTTCCAGGGTCACCCCATCAAGGTCGTCTCAGCCTACCCGTTGGAGAGAGTGCTTTGGAGTCCCAATGCCGCGGGGAGAGTCGCCGAGTGGAACATCGAGCTGCAAGCATTTGACTTGGAGTTCAGCACAACCAGGGTCATCAAGGGGGCTACGCTCGCCGATTTTGTGGCAGAATGGCCGATACACCAGAGCTCGAAGCAGGCGAAAACCGATCCCTCTCACCACGGAATGAAGCGCCAGACGACTGGGTCATGTACTTCGATGGCGCGTTCGCGCGCCAGGGCGCGGGGGCTGGAGCCGTACTCATCTCGCCCACTTAGGACAAGCTTTACTATGCCGTCCAGCTCTGCTTCCAGCGGGGCGAGAAGGTCTCCAACAACATCGCAGAGTACGAGGGCCTCATCGCCGACCTCAAGGCAGCGGTGGCCCTAGGAGTGAAGTGCCTCACCGTCAAGGGAGACTCGCAACTCCTTGTCAACTTCTCCAACAAGGTGTACGAGCCAAAGGACGAGCACATGGAGGCATATCTCGCGGAGGTACGCAAAATGGAGAAGCAGTTCTTGGGCCTGGAGCTGCAGCATGTGCCACGTGGCACCAACCAAGAGGCCGATGACATCGCCAGAAGAGCATCCAAGCGGCTGCCCCAAGAGCCCGACGTCTTCGAGGAACAACTCTTCAAGCCTTCAGTAGCACCTCAGCCTGCAGAGCCAGCGCCACCTCAGGAGGAGCTCCCTTAACCACCCGTCTCGGGAGCCCCCGCCTGCGGCCCGACCTCAGGAGCACGCCTCCTCTTGGCACTCGAGCCTCAGGAGGGGAGCTGGATCGAAGAATTCAAGGCATACCTGACACAAGGAACGCTGCCGGAGAAGGATGAAGACGTGGAACGTGTGGCCCGACAGGCTACGGCATACTGCATTCAGGACGGTGAGCTATACAAGAAGCAACCAAATGATGTTTCTCTACAGTGCATTTCTAGGGAACATGGGAAGGAGTTGCTAGCTGACATACATGGCGGAGACTGTGGGAACCACTCGTCGTTACGTACCCTGGTCGGAAAGGCTTTCTGCAGCGGGTTCTACTGGCCCACAACGCTCAATGACGCGGCCGAGCTGGTGAAGTCCTGCGAGGCTTGCCAATTCCACGCCAAGAAAATCCACCAACTGGCTCAGGGCCTCCAGACTATCCCGCTCTCATGGCCGTTCGCGGTCTGGGGGCTAGATATCCTGGGTCCATTCCCTCGAGTGCCTGGAGGTTACCGCTACCTCTACGTCGCCATCGACAAGTTCACCAAGTGGGCGGAAGTGGAAGCCGTCCGCACCATCCCAGCCGTGTCAGCAGTCAAGTTCATCAAGGGCGTTGTCAGCCGATTTGGGGTTCCTAACTCCATCATCACTAACAACGGTTTGCAGTTCACTAGCAATCTCTTCAAAACGTATTGCACTAACCTTGGGACGCAGATCTGCTACGCCTCCGTGGCACACCCCAGGAGCAACGGTCAAGCCGAGCACGCCAACGCGGAAATCCTGAGGGGTCTCAAGACTAGGACCTTCAAGAAGAAGCTCGAGGCATGCGGCAGGGGCTGGCACAATGAGCTCCAGTCCGTGCCGTGGTTCATCCGCACCACCGCCAGCAGGCCGAGAGGCGAGACCCCATTCTTCCTCGTCTACGAAGCAGAAGCGGTTCTCCCACACGAGGTCAAGCATCGCTCCGCACGGGTCCTGGCGTTTGATGAAACACGGAAGGGCGCCATGCGAGGGATGGATCTCATGCTGGGGGAGGAACACTGCCATGAAGTCTTGCTCCGAGCTGCGAGGTACCAGGAGGCGCTGTGGTGGTACCACTGCCGCAGCGTCCGCTCCAGGATGCTCGAGGTGGGTGACCTTGCCCTGAGGCGGGTGCTCTCCAAGGAAGGGCTGCACAAGCTCTCACCCATGTGGGAGGGACCGTTTTGGGTCGCCCACGTCTCCAGGCCTGGCGCCGCACGCCTGGAGACGCAGGACAGGGTCCCCATCCAGAACGCCTGGAATATCCAGCACCTCAGGAAGTTCTACCCATGAAGCAAGGCCCGGTGCCTGTGAAGCAAGGCCCAGTGCCTATGAAGAATCTCCGCTCGTGACACTCTCACGTAATAATGAGTGGGGCTGTACATGCCCCGGAGTCTCAGGAATGCTGCCCTTGGGCCTCGGGGGCTCCCTCCCACGACTAGTGGCAGCACTTAGCTCCGCGCCCGTGAGAAGACAAGAAGACTAGACTAGGCGTCGGACGCGGCTTTTCATTTGCTTTCTACAATTGGCTTGCCCCTCTTTAATCGAAATTTGCTTTCCGGTGTCGCTTGCCGATCTTGTTCCTTCAATTCTGCCCTTGTTTCTGCCTCCGGTTCTTCGTTTGGCCTGTACCCTCTCTCGCGTCCCTCACGAGGGGGCTGGACAGGTGCCCCTCGGGCCCTCGTGAGCGTTTAGTCTGTTTTTCGTGAGGCACCCTCGTTCGAGCTGCAAGCTGGCGCACCCTCCTCGATCCATGCCCCTCAGGTACCACGACATGAGGCGCTGGGATGTGGCCATACGCGGGTGATGCGCGCTAGCCAGCAGGCTAGAATGACATGGACCAGGTATGGATCTCCTAGCAAATTTTCACAATTCTTCCTCGTCAGATACGGAGAAACGGACGTCTCGCGAAGCAGAATCTACTTCAGGTGCATCGAGCTAAGTCCTTCTATGCGCACATGCATAAATCATGACATCGCAACACAGCACAAGAATGATAAACACAACATAGCAACCCGGAAATCATAGTTTGCTGCACGCCCCCACGGGACCCCATACTTGTATTTCTCTAATGCAGGAAGGAAAGGAGGAACGAAACAAAAGAAGGATGTGCTCCTGCGGCAGGTCGCGAGGATGGGCTCGCGGCGCTCTCCTGAGCTCAGTTGGATCCCTCCTCATGCTTCACCGGAGCGCGGCGACGAGCCGACCCACTGCCACCTTTGAAGCGGGCGCTGCGGCTGGTTGTAGCCGCCGCTGCTGGAGTTGCCACCAGAGGAAGAGTTGCCGTAGCTGGACGAGACATGGACATGCCTGCCTCCCTCGTCACGACCATCGCCAAGGCCGAGCACCTCGCCGCCGTCGTTGTCTTCGGGGCAGCACCCGGCACGGCGACCATCTTCCCCGAACACCCTCACGAAGAGGGTCGCATCACCGTCGTACTTGAAGTGGAGGGCACACCGCCTGCCCAGCCCATGCGCACGGGCAAACGTTTGCCAGCCGCGGGCCAGGACCGTGTTGCCCGCGGCGGAGATCTCCACCGCGACCCATGAAGCCCTGTTGCAGCAACCATCCGCCTGCAGCCAGAAACCACCTGGACCTGCGGACGACAGTTCGCCGACGAAGAACCGCGGGAGCTGAAGCCAGGTGCCAACCGGGTTCTTCGTCCACACGATGAACTCTGGCATCACCTCCACTGAGTGGAAGCACGGCCAGGGAGGGCGCACAACCACGACCCGCGTCACCTCATCAACGGGGCTGCCATGACCTGGGCAGCTGCCACCACGCGAAGAGGCGCCACCACGGCTACGAGGGGCCGCGGCGGGGGTCACAGTGTGCTTGCGGGGGCGACCGTGCCCCCTCTTTGGCGGCGGTGAGCCGGGCCCCTCCTGGCGAGCTTTCCCCTTGTCTATGTCTGAGAGCCTCTTCACAGGTGCCATGAGCGTCGCTGCAAGGAGTGGACCAAGGGAGAAGAAGAAGCGGGAGAAGCGAGGAAGAGACGGGTGATGGGGGCTCCGACCCCACTTCCCATTTATAGCCAAGGGGAGGCCAACCGCCGGCCTCCATGATTTAAGGTAATAATGATCTTTTTCCTGCATGCAGCGAGGACCCATCAAGTCGGGCAGTTGCTGAGGCAACGTGGGGAAGTGGAGACGCCAACGTCCAATCAGTCGCCACGCCGACCAAGGCCCAGGCTGTTGGGGCCCGCGGTGCTCCACACTTGCCCTTTGGCTTCTCCTCGAAGCCAAGCCCGAGCGTGTCTTGGGCCCAGGGGCTACTGTCGGCGTTCTGGGAATGGGGGTCCCCAAACTTGCCTGCCCGCGGCCCACGGCGTGGCTCCTCCAGCGGCCCCGTACGGCCCATCTTCACTAGCAAACACCCAAGACCCTTGCGAGGGGCCAAGCCTCGCGAGGTGGACGACGCAAGACCTCCTCAGGGGCGGCCTCACCAGGCTGGCTCGCGAGGGGCGGAGAGATCAAGGCAAGGCAAACCTCGCGAGGTTCCAATGACGTAAGCCATGGCAATTAAGACCAGGCGGGCGCCAGCAAGCGCAGTGTCCTCGCTTCCTCTTTGGTGCTAAGGAGGCAAGCGCAGGCGAGGAGTTCCAAGGCACCAGGCAAATCTTTCCATATTGGTGCAACAAGACCAAGACCAGCAGAATGGCAGGATAGAGGTCACCGTGGAGCCCAAGATGGCGTCACCACCTGAGCCTTTGGCAGACAAAGACTACTTTTGTCAGGATAACTTGTACTAGTTGTCTCCCTTCGAATTCAGCCGTTGTGGGATCCCTTTCCGCTCAATATTTGAGAAGAGGACCAAGGCCACTATAAATAGGACTAGCCATCATAGCAAGAAGAAGGGGAGAGAATCCAGATCGTCCTCAAACGCACAAACTCACCAAGCACAAGAACACCCACTACTAGGGAAAAGCCTAGAAGCAGCGCGGGTTTTAGGCCTATCAGTAGCGTAGGATGGTGCGCTACTGGTACGGCGCTACAGCTAAAGGTTAGCAGTAGAGTGGGTTAACCCACGCAACTGCTATATCGACTTAGTAGTAGCGTTTTCTCCAAACAACGCTATTGGTAATTACTAGTAGAGCTTCTCCCTGCACGCGCTACTACTATTATTTCGTATTTTATTTCTTTTTTATTTCATGTTTTATTCATACACCTTTATACAACTTTTCACACAACAGCGATTTAGAGATTGTTTTTACATCGTAATGAGTTATTACATCACTGGGTGAAAGAACCGTGGACTAGTTTCAAGTGGATGGACATCCACTTGAAACTAATCCATGGTTCTTTCACCCAATGATATAATAAATATCATCATCATCATCATCATCATATCATTAACAACTTATCATCACAATACATCATTGTCATATAACACCTCCTCATGATCATCATGTTCATCAATAAGACATCACATAGCAAGTTGGTCACTGGTCATAATCACAACTACTCCTCATCATCAACTCTAACACATTGTACCACATAATAAATATTGTACCTCATAGGACCTACTACATTCTCTTAGGACCTACTATATTCTATTAGGTATAATAGCATAAAACAAGATAGCCCCTGACTCTCCATTATGGAGAATGGAGATTATCCTGTCTCCAATTCTTGCCTTTCGCACAATGTTGCTTCCAAGTAGCTCCTTACGACTGTCCATACATTTTTTCCATTTTGTGATTTTCATGTCTCCATCTCTTTTAGAAATATGATATGGACAAGTGAGATTCGTAGGACGACCTGGCTGTATGTTCAAAACATTAAGGCAACCTTTCTGATACATCAGATGAGCACACAATCATCCGAGATTTTCTGTTGAAAAACATAGTAATAACTTCGTAGTTAGCAATGTAGTTAAGTTTTAAAAGAATTTATGCAAAAGATGCACGGGTGTTGTAGTAGGAAAAAATCTTACCATGGAATCTCCATGGATGTTACCGTAGTTCAACACGTGCACTAGTGGCATGTATTGACCATAATGTGGATGAGTTTTATTATAGATATTGTAATTCTCAAGATCAGTACAAAATGCGACCAGATGATTTTTCTCCTGATAAGTTAACTCAGAGCCATCAGTGTAGTATGTTTTGTCTACCATGTTCCGCACATTGTTTGAACAATTAAAATAAGCTGTCAATGGAAATAAGCTGTCAAGTATTTTGAAATGAACAATATAAATTAGTTAATAACTATGTTTGAGAAACTCACATAGCGGTAGAATTGGAAGCGTATCAACAAGGACCCAAATGTCCAAATTGTCTTGGTCGATGTCAGGATCACCAAGATCCATGGTGATAAATATACCCTCTTGAAAATCGCACATCTTGCAAAGTGCTTCCCAACCCGGGCAACCAAAATGGGATACACTCGCAGAATTGTATAGATTTACCTCAAAATCCATACCATGATGGGTACTTAGGTAAATTTTCTTTGTTTCATTCCTCTCATGATCTTCAAAATCCATCCTCTCCAAGACATAGCGTCTTGCATGGCATGTGATAAGCTAGTCGAATTGTAAAAGACAAAAATTACACGTTGAAGTAGTACAAGTCGAGCTTAATTACGAAAAAAACACTTTGCGTCGTAGCTTATCGTATCACAATCGAAGGCCTCCTCGAGCTTAATGTTGAAGCGCCGATCTTCGTCCAGGTGAGGCCTGTCACAGAAACCCCGGTCATCGTGGCACCAGGTGCACTCCTCCGGGAGACTTTTGTAGTCCGAGTATGACATTTTCTATGTTCATAATTCAAATATTAAACTTGTACAATTAAATATATGTACTATAAAAATTAAATTAGATCATTATTATCCATCATGGGTTGACTATCGGTCTGCCGAGTCTATATGGTGGAGACTCTCCCTCACTGATTCCTCCTCTCTGACATTTGCGACCGTCGGTGATGGTCATTACTCCTTCTTTCCCTAGTGCATAACAAAGGTCTAGCACAAGGAAAAGAAGGAGAAACGACCCCCACGACAACAGTCGGGATTCTTCTCTCATATATGGTGGATACACTCCCTTGCTGATTTTTCGACCTTCGGTGATGGAGCCTCAGCAGACTTAATGTCAACCCGAAATGTCATTTAATTATTTTTCAAGAAAATCCAGGCCACTCGATATTTCCTACATATTCTAGCACAAGTCATGCCAAAATTCACGAAAAATTCCGGCATGACCTTTGCTAAAACAGGACATATCGAGCGCCTGAAATTTGCCGGAATGGAAATTAATCAACACTCCGGCAAAACATAGGCCACTCAGAGGTGTAACATGAACATGACCGACCACTTGGGCAACCACATATCCTATTTGAGCAAGACAAGATATACATGTTTTTATCTACATCATATCTTATAGGACTCATATTGACATGGAGATTTGGCTGGTCTCACCTCCAGGTCGGAGGGGGTCGGTGACGGGGACGACTACGGGGATGATGGAGGGGCTCCTTGATTTCTGCAAAAACAAAAACCCTATACATAAAACCCTAGCGAACGACATCGATGCGGGAATAATTGCTTAAACCAAAAAAATAACAACAAAGGTGACATGTTCAACTAGTTCTATTAATTCAAATAGTTCTTACTAAATATAAACTTACCATAAATAGAAATAAACTGAAAATAAACTAGTTCAACTAGTTACATTAATTTTCTTACTAAAAATACATTAGTTCAACTAGTTATATTAATTTTCTTACTAAAAATACATTAGTTCAACTAGAAATAAACTAAAAATAAACCATCTATGAACCGTAAATTAAGATCTACTACTACTAAAAAACATCTACTAACTAAGCAGAGAGAGAGGGGGTGGGGGAGGGGTGGGGGGCTTACAGAGAATAGAGAGACGGTGGCAGGGAGGTGCTCGGCGACGAAGGTAGGGCGGCGAGGGCGCTCGAGATCAGGAGGTAGCGGTCCTGGGCTGGCTCGGGCGGCGGCGGTGAGGTCGAGGGCGGAGACGGTGAGGTCGAGAGCGGCGGCGGGTGGCGGCGGTGAGGTTGAGGGCGGCGGCGGTGAGGGCATGCTCGGGCTCGGGTGGCGGCGACAGAGGAGTAGGGGAACAAGGGGGAAAGGAGGACTTAGCAAAATTTTGAGCCCGCGGGTGGTTAAGTCGAACTAGCAGTAGCGCTCTTAAGGAAACGCGCTATAGCTAATTTAGCTATAGCGCATTTTAGAAAAAAACGCTACTGCTAAAGGAAGCAGTTATTTCTTTCGTTTATCTCAATATCAGTAGCGCTTTGTCCTGGAAAAATGCTATAAGTCTAAGCATGTAAAAACATAAAAAATATACATTGGTCATCATTGGATATTTTTGTATAGGCACATGCGAAGATTCATATTGCAGCCACAAATCCTACACATATAGTTCAATGAAGACCAAGTTCTCGAGATAGTTTGAGAAGTAACATATTTAAGGTGGTAAACACCTTGTTCGCTTAGCAGTATGGGACTAAACTTAATTAGTTGCGGTGATACTTAGCAGCAGCGAGTTTTGAAGAAAAATGCTGCTACGGAGTACTTTAGCAGTAGCGCGTCCAGGAGAAGGGCACTACTACTATATCTAGCCTGGAGGCAACGCCGTGGCAATTATAGTAGTAGCGCTTGTTTCACCTAGAGCGCTACTGCTATCGGGATGTTAGTAGCGCGGTTTCCTGGAGCTCGCTACTACTAATTAGCAGTAGCATTTGTTTTTAAACCACGCTACTGCTAAGATTCTGTGTATAAGGTTTTCCCTATTAGTGACCTCTCCTCAGGAGGCTGTTCTTCCCTTGTAACTGTTCATCCACAGCCCAAGAGGCAATCCACCACACCACACTAGAGTAGGGTATTACACTACAATGGTGGCCCGAACCAGTATAAATCTTGTGCCTCGTGTTCTTTGGGCCCGTCGAAGCTAGGCCGTGAGATCGTTGAGTGTGCGAGCTAGGGAGGGGGAAGATCTTCGTGCGCACCCCAATGTTCGAACCACAAGGGTTTTGCCGGAACCCAAAATCCGACAAGGACTAATTTTATAACCAAAGCAAATTACCATGCTGTTCTAAAGGACTCTAAAATAATATAAGTGAAGCATGGGAGATCAATAATTTCTATAAAATAAAACCACCACCGTGCTATAAAATGATATAAGTGAAGCACTAGAGCAAAATTATCTAGCTCAAAAGATATAAGTGAAGCACATAGAGTATTCTAATAAATTCTGATTCATGTGTGTCTCTCCCAAAAGTTGTGGACAGCAAGAATGATTGTGGTAACTTAAAAAGAAAATACTCAAATCATACAAGACGCTCCAAGCAAAACACATATCATGTGGTGAATAAAAATATAGCCTCAAGTAAAGTTACCGATGGACGAAGACGAAAGAGGGGATGCCTTCCGGGGCATCCCCAAGCTTAGGCTTTTGGTTGTCCTTGAATTTTACCTTGGGGTGCCTTGGGCATCCCCAAGCTTAGGCTCTTGACACTCCTTGTTCCAAAACCCATCAAATCTTTACCCAAAACTTGAAAACTTCACAACACAAAACTTCAACAAAAAATCTCATGAGCTCCGTTAGTATAAGAAAACAAACCACCACTTCAAGGTACTGTAATGAACTCATTCTTTATTTATATTGGTGTTAAACCTACTGTATTCCAACTTCTCT